>NW_028258142.1:8093712-8396742 GCF_053883595.1 Heterocephalus glaber | reverse complement strand
GGGATCTCTTCTTATTAAAAGGCTTCTGCACAGCAAGAGAAACCACCAGCAGTGTGAAGAGACAACCCACAATGTGGGAAAAAATCTTTACCCGCTCTTCCTCAGACAAAGGTCTACTATCTCGAATCTATAAAGAACTTAAAAAGGTCAGACCTCTGAAATTTAAAGACTCAATCCAAAAATGGGCATCTGAAATGAACAGACATTTCTCAAGCAAAGTAGAAATAGCAAATAAATAAATGAAAAAATGTTCAACATCACTGGTCATTCGAGAGATGCAAATGAAAACAATGCTGAGATTCCACTTCACTCCAGAAAGAATGGCTGTTACCATGAAATCAACAAATAACAAATGCTGTGGGGAAAGAGGAACCCTGCTCCACTGCTGGTGGGAGTGTAGACTGGTGCAACCACTGTGGAAATCAGTATGGAGATACCTCAAAGAACTAGGACTGGAAGTCCCATTTGACCGTGCTATTCCACTGCTGGGAATCTTCCCCAAAGAATTAAAAGAATCATACCACAGTGATATATGTGCGCCCATGTTCATAGCAACACAGTTTGTAATAGCTAAAACCTGGAAACAGCCCAAATGCCCATCAACTGGAGACTGGATCAAGAAAATTTTTTTTTTATAAAATGGAGTACTACTCAGCCATAAAAAATGAGAAATTAGAGACATTTATAGCTAAGTGGATGCACATTGAGGCAATACTTTTAAATGAAATAAATAGGACACATATGTGTAAATTCCGAATAGTTTCTCTGGTGTGAGAAACTGAAAGTATAAATAAGGACTAAATTTATAATATGTAATGTGAAATAGGAAGAAAAGGGGCAAAGGGGAAGGAAGTGGGAGGGTTAGGGGAAAGAATAGAAGGGAATGGGATTAATATGAGGAAATGGAAAAATAGGAACAAAATATTTGTAAATAGGGAGTACTGGAGGGGTTGAAGGGAGGGCTGGGCAAGGGTGAAAAATAAGAACCAAGAGAGACTATGTAAAGGTGCAAATTTCCAATGATGAATGTCATTGTATTGTATACCTAAAATGTACCAATGATTAGAATGTATAATTGATAATGTAAAATAGGAAGAAAAGGTCCAAAGGGGTAGGGGTAGTGGGAGGGGCAGGGGAAAGGAAAGAAGGGAAAGTAAAAATGCTGAGAAATGGAAAAAATGAAAATAAAGTCTTTGTAAATAGGGAAGGGTGGAGGGTGTGAAGGGAGGGCTAGGAATGTGGAAAAAATAAGAACCAAGACGCATTATGTAAAGGTACAATTCCCAATGAGAAATGTAATTGTGTTGTATACCTACAATGTACCAATAAAAGAATTTAATACAAAAAAATAAAAAAATAAAAAAGAATATCCTCTCCATTCCTGCACAAATGATGACTTTCTGTAGCCATGACCAGTCCTTGTGCTGATCATGGAATATTGCTTCTGGTGTCATGAGGTGGATGCTGGATTTCAACTTGCATACTTCAACAACAGATACTTCCTACTGACAATGAAATCTCTAGTGTCTATCACTCACAGCATTTAAAAAATTTCCTTCTCCCTTCCTTCATCCTTCCCTCTTTGCTTTTTCTGTTATACTTTTTTCCACATTCCAATTCCAGAATGAGAAAATTACCCAGCCAAGCCTCATTTAGACAATATCGTATCACTCTAGCTGCAAGTCTAGGGATGAAATTTGGATGCTTTTTTGTTTCCCATAGTAGGGTATGGATTTCTGTCCCCATTCAAATGTGAGAAAGAGCTTTGGAAACTAGGCATATAAAACCTACACTTCCTCCAGATTTTCTAAGAAATTATTACATAAGACACATGTGTTATTCATCTCCTTATTTTATAACCAATTGTTAAAGTCCAATTAATGTAAAAATTATTCAGAGTGGGTTAATAATTATATAATATATTAAGCAAAAATATTAAAGTATTTCTGACTTTGAAAAATTTGCTACTCACATCAACTCAGTTCCTGGACTTCTGTTGAGTTCAATACCCTATGAAATTAATTAGTTTATTTTAGCAACTTATATCACAAACTGACAAAACACAGAACATTTGAAAACAGTAGTAAAACCTAATAAATTATTTTATTAAAATATTATGTTTAATTTACAAAAATATAACAAAATTTAGAGGTAGACTTTTATTTGTAAAAAAAATTTGATGATTTCTATATTTTGTCCCCAAAATTTGAAATTGAGAATCTGTTTTAGAAAGAAAGTATTACTTCTGACAAAACCACTGTAACATGTACTCTTGTTATCTAAGGTGAATAAGAAACTCATTTAGTATAATCTAACTTCCTAAAATTTCTTGTCTATCAATAAGAAATAATTTGAAGAACAACTACTCAAATGGAGACTTTTCATTCCTCCAAATAAGTCAGGGAGTGAGCCCAACATGAAGACCATGTTTTCCCGTAACCATCTTCTCTATCATCATGGGCCATGTCTTGCCATCACCATGGCCATCTGCTTCCATCATCATCATTATCAATGAGACCTAGGTACTCACTAATCCCATCCTCCAGTGGGTCTTACCACCATTGTCTACCTTGAACTTGTTTATGCCAGCTCAGGGAAGTCATCAAGGAACCTCAGACTTCCAGATCTCTACTAATCACTTGAGCTTAAATCCCCTGAGCCTCTGCATGCCTAAATTCTGTGCCTTCCTTCACCTCTCTCCAACCTCAGAAAGCTCTGAACCTTCTGTAAGTTGTCAACCATTGTCAGCAAAACCCCATTAACTATCCAACTTTACAAATGCCTTCTTCTTGGTTTGCTCAATTGGTAACCTGCCTTTCCTTGACATCACCTTCTCATGAAGCTGTCTGTATTTTTATTAATCTTTTGCATCTCTGGGCCAGGAGTGAGTTAGGAGTTTCATAGCTTCTCACGAAAAGTTTCAGAACATTCACTCTTCTTCCAAAATATCTCCAACTTCTTGCATTGTTGCTATCGTTTGTTTATCCTTTAGTAATTTCCTTCTATCTCTAGACAATTTTAGCTCCAAACCCATGTGATTTTCTCAAATTACACTGAAACTTAAAACTTACTGTATGATTTCCAGACAGCAATAAATGGCCACACAAAACAAAGACCGTGATTTTCTAAAGTCAGAAAAGTCTGATTTTCTGTTTTTCTTCAGCCACTTTCAATGGCAATGAAACAAGCACTCTCTGAATAGTCACATAATTTTTAAGTGATTAGGGGCAAGTACAAGGAAAGGAGTATAAAGGGTGACCTTTACAAGTGCCTCTACCTGGATTGTTGGTGACTTCCATTAATATTACTCTCTGCCCTCTCACTTTTTTGCAGTATCCTCTATCAATCTTGCCCTCTAGCCTCTTACTCCAGGACCATGTTCTAGGAATCTCTGTTACTTATAATCAAACAATATCTAAAAGTAGGCCAACCAGATGTCTTTCCTACTAACTTCAGCTTGTGCCTTGCTCCTAACCAAACATCTTTTATTGTCCAAAACAAACATTTAATTGACTAATCTTCCTACTAATCAATTGATGTCCATCCCTCTGGGGGTGCACAACCTGGCTTAAATTTCAAGTCAACCTGTATATTCCTTTCCTTGCACATCCCCCACCTTTGCTCTCTATGCACTTAGAAATGATATGTCTGTTCAGCTACAGACATTGAACTTGGCTGTAACAAAAACACAAAGTCAGCCAGACTGCTCATGCTGTAGACAATAACAGTCATGGAGGTCTGTGAACTTTTTAAATAAATTTTATTGGTATATTTTAGGTATAAAAGATAGTGACATTCATCATTGGAAATTTGCACCTTTACATAATCTTTCTTGGTTCTTATTTTTGCCCAGTTCCCCTGCCCTCTGTTCCACCCCTCCATCCCTCCCTATTTACAAAGACTTTGTTTCCATTTTTTTCTCATATTAATTCCATTCCCTTCTTTCCTTTCCCCTAACCCTCCCACTTCCCTTTACAATTTGCCCCTTTTATTCCTATTTCACATTATCTATTATACCTTTTAGTCCTATTTACACTTTCGGTTTCTCACACTAGAGAAACTATTCATTATTTACACATGTGTATCCTATTTATTTCACTTAAGAGTACCTACTCAATGTGCATTCATTTAGTTATAAATGTCTATAATTTCTCATTTTTTATGGCTGAGTAATACTTCACTTTATAAAAAAAACAAAATTTCTTTATTCAGTCTCTGGCTGATGGACAATTGGACTGCTTCAAAATTTTAGCTATCACAAATTATGCTGCTATGAACATGGGTGCACATATATCAATGTGGTATGATTCTTTAATTCTTTGGGGAAGATATGCAGTAAGGGAATAGCTAGGTCAAATGTGACTTCCAGTCCTAGTATCTTGTATCCAGCTATGGTACTGAATTTAGTTAGTAAGTCTAGAAGACCTTTGGTGGAGTTCTTGGGGTCTTCCATAGAGAGTATTATGTCATCTGCAAATAATGACAATTTGACTTCTTCATTTTCTATTTTTATTCCCCTTATTTCTTTCTCTTCTCTAATTGCTGTGGCTAATGTTTCCAAGACTATATTGAACAGGAGTAGTGATAGTGGACATCTTGTCTTGTTCCTGATTTTACTGTGAAGGATTTCAATTTTTGACCATTTAGTATGATATTTGCTCTTGGTTTTTCATAGATGACTTTTATTAGATTGAATTAGAGACCATCTATTCCAATTTTTTGTCGGATTTTATCATAAATGCATGTTGAATTTTCTCAAATGCTTTTTCTGCATCTATTGAGATGATCATATGGTTTTTGACCTTGGCTCTATAATATAGTGTATTACATTGATTGATTTGTGTATGTTGAACCATCCCTGCATCCCTGGGATAAATCCCTCTTGGTCAGGGTGCATAATCTTCTTGATGATCTTCTGCATTCTATTTGCCAGTATCTTACTGAGGATTTTTGCATCTATGGTCATTTGTGAGATTGGCCTATAGTTCCCTTTTTCAGTTGGGTTTTCTCTACTTTGGGGATCAAGTTGATGCTTGCTTCCAGAAAGAAATTCAGGAGTGTTGCTTCTCCTTCAATTTCATTGAAGAGTTTAAACAGTAGTGGCAGTAGTTCCTCTCTAAATGTCTTGTAGAATTCAGCAATGAAGCCATCTGGACCGAGGCTTTTCTTAGTTGGTAAGGTTTAATTTATGTTTTCAATATCATTGATGGTATTGGGCTGTTTAGAATTTTTAGCTCTTCTTCGTTCAGCTTTGGTAATTCAGTTTTCTGGGAATCTGTCCATATCTTCTGTGTTTTCCATCTAATTGTCATATAGGCTCTCCAAGTCGGTATTGATGATCCTCTGGATTTCTGCTGGATCCGTTGTAATTTCATCCTTTTCATTTCTAATTGCATGAATCTGGGCCTTTGCTTTCCTTTTTCTGACAAGAATGGCTAAGAGTTTGTCAATTTTGTTTATTCTTTCGAAGAACCAACTCTTGGTTTCATTTATTTTTTGTATCATTCTCTTAGTGTCCATTACATTGCTTTCTGCCCTGGTCTTTATAATTTCCTCCCTTGTATGAACTTTGTGTTTGTCTTCCTCTTCTTTTTCTAGAAGCTTGAGGTTCAGCATCAGGTTGTTTAATTAGGCTCCCTCTGTTTTCCTAATATGTGTATTCACTGCTATGAATTTCCCTCACAAGACAGCTTTCATTGTGTCCCATAGCTTCCGATATATTGTATTGAAATTGTCATTTAATTATAGGAACTGTCTGATTCCTTTTTAATATCCTCTTTGACCCACTGGTTATTCAGAAGTGAGTTGTTCGATTTTCATGTGTTTAAGAAATTCTCCTGGTTTCTTTTGCTTTTTGTCTCCAATTTCATCGCATTATGATCTGATAATATAAAGGGGATAACTTTAATTGCTTTACACTTACTTAAATACATTCTATGAGCGAGTATGTGTTCTATTTTGGAGAATGACCCATGTACAGCTGAAAAGAATGTGTATTCTGATTTTGTGGGGTGGAACACTCTGTAATCATCTGTTAAGTTCATTTGTTTAAGAGTTTGATTGAGTTCTAGTATTTCATTGTTTATTTTTTTGTCTAGTTGATCTATCTCTTTGTGACAGTTGGGTATTGAGGTCCCCCACTACTATTTTATTACTGCTTATTTGATTTTTCATGTCTGTTAGTATTTGTTTTATATAGTTGGGTACACTAGTGTTTTGTGCATATATGTTTATGTTTGTCATCTCTTCCTCTTGGATTGTTCTCTTTACAAGGATGTAGTGTCCTTCTTTGTCTCTCTTAATCAGTGTTGGTTTGAAATCCACCTGATCTCAAAGAGGATAGCTACTCCTACTTTTTTTCAAGTTCCTGTCACATGGAATATTGGTTTCCACCCTTTAACTTTCAGTCTATGAGTTTCTTTTTTAATTAAGTGTGTTTCTTGTATGCAGCATATTGTTGGATCTTGCTTCTTGATGCATTCTTCCAGTCTATTTCTTTTGATTGGTGAATTGAGACCATTAACATTGATGGTTATAACTGATATGTATTGACTTATCCTTGTCACGACTTTTTCTTCTTGTTGGATTCTCCCTTTTCCATTTAATTTCTTGTCATGACCAATGGATTCATTCTGCTGGGCTTCCTGTGGTTGTGATCCTCATTGTCTTTTCCTAGGATATTGTCCAAAATTTTTTGTATTGCAGGTTTGGTAATCATGAAGTTCCTGAGGTGCTCTTTGTCCTGAAAGTATCTTATTTCTCCATCAATTTTGAAAGATAGTTTTTCAGGATACATCAATCTGAGTTGGAGGTTGTTTTCCTTTAGGGCTTGAAATATGTCACTCCAAGCTCTTCTTGCCTTGATGGTTTGTGTCCTGAAGTCTGCTGTGATTCTGATGGGCTTTCCTTTGTATGTGATTTGTTTCTTTTCTCTAACTGCTTAGAGAAAATATTGTTCTTAATATTGTTCTTAATATTGTTCTTAATCTTACAATATTGTTCTTCTGTTGGGTTTCTGGAAACTTAACTATTATATGCCTATGTGTAGTTTTTTTTTTTTTTTTTTTTTTTTTTTTATCAAGGCTATTTGGAGTCCTATATGCCTCACTTATCTGTAGGTCAAGTTCTTTTCCCCTGCTTAGGAAGTTTTCTGCCATCGCTTCTGTGAACAGTTTTTTTTTTTTTTTTTAATGTCATCTGCACTCTTTCCTGTTTCTTCATTGACTCCTATCCATCTTATGTTATTCTTTTTTGCATCATCTAGCAGTTGCTAGATTGATTTCTTGTGGTACCTTACTATTCAAAGAAATTTTTCTTTTCCTGGTCACTAATTCCAGTCCTGTCTTCTATATCTGAAATTCTGTCCTCACACTGGCTCATTCTGCTGTATAAAGTTTCAGTGGAGTTTTTAATCTCCTGGAAATCTGTTTGCATTTGTTTTATGGGTTCCATTTTTTTTTTTTTTTACCTATGTTGGGATTCCATCATGTTGCTCATCTTCTCTATTTTTTTTATCTTTGTCCTCTCTAGAGTTATAAATCATGTCTTGCAGTATGGGCACAATCTCTGCTGTTATCTGAGAAATTATTTCTGATCTCATTTTTTCCAGATCCTCTTTCATTGCGAGTTCAGGGATCCAGGTGTTTGAGTATCAGATTTTTCCATTTCTTTTTCCTTTGAGGTTGCTTTAAGTGATCTGAAAGTCTGGTTTTGAGACTTATTTACATGTCTTCTCATGTCATGGGGGCATGTGTGCTGCTGGCTCCCATGTTGCTCACCTCTTTGGCACTGGGGCAATGGTACAGTTGCCCAGAAGGTTCACCTTCTCTTCCCTGGAGGCAGCTCTGCCCTTCGGCACTAGGAGCTGTGTTACTGCAGTCCAGAGGGTTCACCTCTTTTGTGCTGGGGGCAGCTATGCTCCTTGGTGCTGGGGGTGGTAGTATGATGGCCAAGAAAACTCACTTTCTCTGTGCTGGGGGCAGCTGTGCTCTTCGGCTGAATGTCTGTGAAGTTTTAATGCTATCTACAAATGACACTTTAAATTTCAAGTTTATTTATTCTTCTTTGTGGCACCCATTCAAATAACATTGTCACTTCTGGAACATCAGCACCTCCTCACCCATTTCATTCTTAGCTGACAACCTTGCATTGCTCTTAACTGAGAAAATCAAAGCACTCAAAAGATATATAAAATAATTTGGCATCAACACACTCATCTACCTATCTGCAGGACTCTAGTAGTTAATGTGATATTTCTGTTAATTTTCAAAGACCACTGCTCCATGGCTTGCTATATCTGAGCCCTTCTTGTCTGCGCAGCTCCAGCAATTCTCAGTTCTCCCTCCATGGTCAAATTTTGCTTCTCTATTGAATCATTGCTATTAGTATGAAATATGTTATTAATTTATTTTCTTCTTTATAAAGGAGCCGCACAATCTTTGCTTTGTATGGCAACCTTGGTAGTAACACTAGCCCTCAATTTCTCTGCTGTCTGTGCAATAAACATTTTTGAAAAATGAAAAAAAAAAATTTAAGAGCAATTTCTTGGTTTTCAATTCTTCCTTCTTAGCATGTCTAAATCTACAAGAAATGCTCTTACCAAGTGACCTTCTAATGGCCAATTTTCAGTACTCATTTATTTAGTCTAAAATGAGGAGCATACACAGTTGACTAAGTCTTCTTCCTTGGAACAGTTGTCACTTGTTTACAGAACTTGTTTTAATTTCTATTTCACTAGTTACTTCAACTTATTTAATTGTATCTTTTCTGCTAATTTACTTCTTAATATTTCAGTGTTTAGTCTTATCTCTTTCCTTGTCCATATATTATTTCCATTTCATCCAGTTTCATGGTTTTATATAATATCTCTATAGTGATGTCTTTTCAAATTTTACATTCTGCCTAGATGTACTACATTTATCAAGCTCATATATCTGACCCACCAACCAACACCTTCTCAGTTATCTGAATTCCAACATATTCTCAAGTAAATGTCTGTTTTCATAATTTTTCATAGCAAGCTTCCATAAATCAATGGTTGGAAATTCAGCTCTTACAGCTGTTCAACCCTAAATATTAGAGCCATCCTTAACCTTCAACTAATAAAAGGGAAATTTGTAAAGGATAATTAGAACAATTTTCTAAAGGTAAATAGAATATGAATACTGTACATGTAGCAAGCTGACATGTTTCCCTCTGACACAAGCCAGCATTGTCTACAGATGAGATTATAGCAATCACCTATTCACAATCATTTTTCCTGTAACTGCAGTCCATTTTTCACAGAAAACCAAGTCAGTCTTTTAAAGAACAGCTCAGATTATGCTATTCAGCCACTCCAGGCATTCACGTTTCCTTTTTTCTTTCCCAGGAAAACTGAAATTTTCTACTATGGTTTCCAACATCCTTCAAAATCAGGCTCCAACACCCCCTGAGCTCTCCATCCCCCTTTAGCCACAACCACATGGCCATACTCAGACTGGCTTCTGGCCCTTCCTCAAACACACTGGCTCTGCTTTCAGAAGGGCTGCACTGACCTGCTCCTCTGACTGGAAGAGCTTTTGCCTGAGTAACCTTTCCTTCAATTATTTTATCAAATGTCTTTCTGCAATTTTCAACTCTAAGCATGGTGGATAAAATGGCCTCCACTATCTTCCTTGGAGTTCCTGATCTTCCTCACCTATTCTCCTTGTTCCTTATTCTGTAGCACACATCACAAACAGCAAACTACAGGACATTTATTTAGTAGGCATCCTGATAATTGATTTATGCCTCCCAGCTAGAATACTACTTTTAGAGAAGAAATCCAGCCAGGCATGGGGACACACACCCATAACCCTATCCCTATGGGAAGCTGAAGCAGGAGCATCACAAATTAGAGTTCCACTCTGGACAACTTAGTGATTTAGTGAAACCTTGTCTCAAAATACAAAATAAAAATGGTGTGAAGTTGTACTTCCATGTGAAGGGCTTGGAATCAATTCCTAGTACCACAGTAAAAATAAAGCAAAAATCCTTCATCCTTTTGTTCACTAATATATTGCAAGATCTAAAAGTTTCTGCCTCATTATAGTGCTTCACAAACACAGACTACATTTCACAGATTGAAACAAAAGCCAATCTTTAGAATTCAAACAGAAAAAGAGATGCTACTCTTAAAATACTGCATTTCATAATTATCCAGTAAGAACTAGAAGTTCCTATTTTTTATCCCAGAAAAATATGTTAATCAACATTGATATTATAATCCTTTCTAGAAAATACCATTTAAATTATTTGCTCAAACATAGTTTCTTTCCAAGTTACTAAGAATTAATTTTCATGGCAAAAGAAAATTTATGATCTTTGACTTACAACATAAGTTATATGCATATAATAAAAAACAGGCTTTGAATTGAATTTGCTGGTTTTCCGAGCATAGAAACTTGGTATCATGTTCTCTTCTCATGATGGGCAGGGAGTCCAAGCCCTTGACAATCATACAATCACAAGGATAAGGAACCAATGTATATGGTGTTGTCGGTGGTCTGGGGAAATTATGTGTGTTTTTACATCCCATCATGTGTGCAGAATGCCCATCTGTAGCTCCTCTACTCATATAATCATTCTGGTTTTCACTTTCAATACAGAATCAATAAATTGTATTACATATTCAGTATTTCATTATAAAATTGGCTTTGTATTGTGTTAGATTATTTTCACCAACTGTAATCTAACATAAGTGCTCTCAGCGTGTTTTAGGGAGACTAAGCTAAATTTGGTGAGATTGCAGGATTAAATGCATTTTGACTTATGATATATTTTATTGATACATTTTTGCAATACATAATATTTACATTCCTTGTGTGGAATTGTTTCATGTATATAACACACTAATAATTCCTTCGTTCATCCATTTCTCTCCCCTGCTTTTCTCTTTCTCCATCTCTTTATTTCAATATGTTTGGCTTATTGAGATAGAACCCCCTCATGAATTAAAAAGCATAAAAAGCATCTGTACTCAAATTTATGAAACTGATTATCAAGTGACCTCATCCTCATTGCTTTACAAATGTTGATATCCCATACTTGTCACAAAATGTTCAAAATTGTCCTCACCCTAAGAAAATGGTTGAATCATAACATTCCGTGAATTGCTTTCCCTAAGATATGAAATGCGATCCAATTCCATGAAATGTTAAGGTAAATAGGAATATGTCAAAATTTTAGGTATTTATTATCTATGTTTGGAAAAAAGTCACATAATAAGAATGGAAACCCTTCTCTAAACTATTGAGTTTTGTTGCAAGGAAAAGATCAAAGAATAATAAATTTTAGCATCCAAATTTATATAGAAGTCTTTACTAGTTATTATTATTCAAAGAAATAATGTTCAGATTACTAAACTGTAAATTGTTAAAAATTATCCCCATTTAGACAGATTCCCTCATCCTCTTTCTTTCTCTCTCTCGCCCCCTCTCTCTCTTTTTTTTTTTTTTTTTTTTTTTTTTTTGGCAGTTGCATGTGCCCAGTAGGCATTAGAAAAAGTGTGGATGATAGTAACATCATCAAGTAAAATTACATTGTCTTCAAGGCATTATCCACAGTAACTGCACATTCTATTCTTATTAGTGCTTTATATCTTGATAAAGGATTTGTCTCAATAAGCCAGTAGCACTAACTTACTTGAATTGATTATATATATCACAGTTTAAATGGCTTTCATCTGACCCATTTTAAATTCATTGCTTTATAATTTCTTTATGAGACAGGATAAGTAGGAGTAGGCAAGAGGATTCTCTTCTATTATGCTCTGATTTTTATATGCCAAAACATATTTTCTAGATGCCAGAGTTAGTTAATTTTATTTTTAACATCTAGGGAAACTATTTATACACAACAGTTAAAATATGATGAATGAAACTTATTTACTGAACTGTATAATTTACATTCTTTTTCATAAAAGTAATAATTACTAACCAAGGGCTCAATCACCAAAAAAGGTTAATGATGCTTTTAAAAGCATTTCCTTTATATCATTTTCTTCATAGTAGTTTAAGAATATATAGTTCATTATATTTACTGGGTGTCTTCCCTTTATCTAAAGTAAATATCATGAATCTTTCTAATTTCATTCATAAATCTACTTCATGTCTTTCACTTCTTTATTAATCTGTTTTTGGTTTGCCTTTCAAGATGTATGTAGAAAATCCTACTTATTATGGGCACAAAATACACTTTCCACAATAGACCCTCAGGATGTCACCAGGATGCGCTTTTCGTTTTCAGCAGAGAGACAGAGATTAGAGAATAAACTATTTTTTAAAACATGAAATAAAACTTCCTATCCCTATTTTCTTTTATTTAAATTCTTGGAATAACTCATTTTTTCAATGTATTAGTCATGAAGTTTCATTTGAGCCCATGCATGCAAAATCAGTGACTGAAGTAACAATGATAGCCAAGTTTTAAGGTTAAGGTGAATAGTATATTTATTTGTAATTAAATAAGCCTATCATCAGTTTTAACAAATGCTCTTATTTTTGTTCTTTGTTCTTTCTAATTTTCTTATTCATTTCTTGAGATAAGAGTGCTTTAGTATATACTGTTTCTGAATTTAACAAAGTCCCAAAATTGGAGTGTTAGAGGATTATATGCATGCTTGTTAGGAATGTAGCTGTGCCCTATGGATTTCTGGCATCTACTGATGTGTGGAATCTTTATTCTGCTGCTTGACTGATACAATAAGTAACCATACTTAAATAAGTATTTCATGTTGACAGTCATAGCAGGCAGCAGTGCTTTCTTCTTGGTAGACGTAAAGTGAGAAGGCAAGAGAGAGGATGTCTCCTCATTCTTCACAACTGTTTCTCAGGGCCCTCCTCTGAAACAGTATTTATTATCCTTAATTCATCAGTTGGAATCTTGTGTACAATGAGGTTTTAATAACTTCTAAGCTATTTGAGATAATTCTGTGTCTTCTAAAGATAATGAATCCTCCCATAATCAGTGGAAGGTTTAAAAGTGAAAACTGAGGCAGTTGCCCTTTCTGTGAACATAGGAAAGCACATTCGTTTCTGAGCTAGTTAAGTCTAAGAATTCCAGAATGTTTTACAACACACAGCCCATTTTGGGAGGGAACTTCCTGTGGAATAGGGAAATAAATCATGAAATGGGGATTTATCAGTAGTTAATTGGGTATCTTAAATCAATATTTGTCTGTGCTTAACTTTGTTTTTATTTTTAAATATTTATCAGTATATGTTTGCAGTACATAGTGATTATATTCATCATGGGGAGATGGCACATGTACATAATGTAACTTACATTTTACAGCCTCTTATAAAAACAAGAGTAAAAGAGAATGTCTTAAAAGTACTGCTTAATGATTAGTTCTTAAATTTGAGTGTGTGAGAAAACTGTCACTCCTAAAATTCAGAAAAGATTCTCATGTTTTATCTCCTTAGACCCTACATATCTAGTATTTTTCTCTGAAATAGTTCTTGGAATGTCACATTAAACATGAAGACCTAAAACATTATAATATAATTTTTAAAAATTAGAAAGGAGCAGTCAGATTGAAGCACTTGAAGTCCTTTATTGGTCAGATAGAAATAAATATGCTGATTTATTTTGCACAAAAGAGATCAAATGTACCTTAAAACATTCCTGAAGAGCTCATTGAAATAAATATAAGTCAGTTTTATATTTTCTAAACTTGTTGAGCAATTAAAAGTTTTTTAAGGCCAAAATAATACAAATTTTTTTTAAATATCCAAAAATGGGGCCGGGGATTTAGCTCAATGGTTTCACCGCCTGCTGAGCAAGCGCGAGGACCCGAGTTCGATCCCTGGTACCAAAAAATAAATAAATAAAATAAAATAAAATAAAATATCCAAAAAAGTAAAACAAATTGAAAGCTGAATAAAAAGTAAATATTTTTTTTCCAGTACTGGCATGGAACTCAGGACTTTGTGCTTTCAAGGCAAGCACAGTGCCACTGAGCTACATCCCCAGCCCCAAGATAAATAAATTTTAATATGCCTGTGATCACAATAATTGTAAATGAAACTTTTATATATCTTAATTGTGTTTTTAACTACTCAGTTCATTTTGAAAGCAATCAGTTCTGACATATAACTACATGAATCTGAGATTAATCATATGAAAGAGTAAAGAAGCCACCTTTATTTTTCCATAACCTTATTAAAAGCTGATGAATGAATATTATTAACATAGTGACATGTAAACATACCACATAATACAACTTTTTCCAACTTTTATATTAGTTCTTCACACTTAAGCCAACTTGGATATTTTGGTTATATGTGGCTATCAAAATAGGCACATGCTTCAACCAACCATAAGTTAAACCTATCCTTTTTGGGTAAAATTTAAGTTTTGAAGGCAAAGTGGCTCAAATGGGAGCAAATAATCTGACCTCTTCATGAAATAAGCTAGACAAATGTCACAAGTATTAAAGGAGCTAAAGATTAATTCCACCAATGTATCTTTATTTCTTACCTTTATACAGACAGGTGTGTACTATGAATGTGTGTGAACCAACATTTGAAGGCAGACCAGAGCTGCCATGGAAAGGGGCTATTGTAACTCCTTAAGAAGCCTGGACAGAGCAAGTACAGGGCCAATTAGAGAGCACATCCTGCATAAACTCACTCCAAATAGACCAGTTATCCAAGTATTATTAGGTTCAGAGTCTGACCTGGCCCATTAGGTCATTTTTATTCTGTTGTATCTATTTTGCTGTTTTTTATTTGTCCCCATATTTTTGCAATTAAGGCAAACTGGGAAGTTCAGCTAGTCTAAGAACACTTACTGTACCCCATAAACTGTTGAATCATATATTTTATTTATTCTTCTGCAAACACAAGCTGGTTTCCAACTGTACTAATTTTTATGAGAAGCAACAGTAGGTCAGCTGAAAAAACTGAGGCTAAAAAACCTTAACACTCTTGAGCCTAGGACTGAGAAAGGCAGAGCCAGGGTGAGGATGAATCTCCTGACACTGGTAGAGCATGCTAGCCCTTGGAGGCCCTTCCCAAGAACTCACCATAGCACCTGATGCCTGGCTGGCCCTGTAACTCAAAGTTGGAGTGGTTCTCATAACAGGGATTTATAGTTAACAATTATTTTTTTGGCTCACAACTTACAAGTAGTTCAATTTTAACGTTGCAGGTTTTAATTTATTCTATTCCATTTTTCAGATTGCTTTCATACACAGTATGTATTTAAATATAGAGACATCTTCTGTGGTAATCTGTATTGCCTTTTGGACAGTGCTATGCCTTGATTTTTTTTTTTTTTTTAGGCAGGTTACAGCTCTTAGGTCTTGGCCCTGCCCGGGTTCTAGTTAGAAATACTGACACTGCCAATGGCCCAGTGGACAGCTGTACTGTCTGCCCTTCAATCATCCAATCTTTTACAGGTGTTTTAAAAATGCTTCTGCCAGAAATGTTACCCAGATACAGAAACAGAACCTAGCTAGGCTGTAGCCACTTGGCTATAAATAAACTTCTAAGCGTGTCAGCCCACGTAACAGTAATATTAGCTATATATAGTTAATAGAAGGCATAAATCCACTGACAAAACATGACTGAAAGCAGACAGATAGTAAAATATGTAGCCAACAAGCACTGATGAAAAGAAAATAGGCAAAGCTATACACAGAGGGGGGGAAAGCCATTCATTTGAAAAGGACCTGTAGATATTATCAATTGAACCATATTATCAATTATGGTCCAATTCATCATGACAAACTTACTTTCTAATAAGTTACATATATATCTAAAAATATGGTGTCTAAATATATGAATTATAAAAATATCTACAACAAAAATAAAAATCTGTTATAATCATTTAAAATTTAATGCATTTCTCTTAAAATTAACCATCAGCTGGTAAAGGCAGTCAAAACTGATAAAGGCAGCACAAATACAACATGCTTCATGTATGTTCACTTATAAAGTATTTTTAAAAATTGGGGAGTTCTAATTTCTTTCAGGTCCTGTAAACACATTACAACAACACAGGTAACTGTGTATGGGTAACTTCTACAATTCCCAACTACACAACCAGCCATATATAAATCTTACTAACTTTCAAAGGATAAGCATTATACAATATCTTTTGAAAAATACAACAAGGTTAAAAGTAACTAGCCAACAGCTAAAAAACATATGCAGCAAAAGTACTTTAATGTAAATTAAGTCTTAAGTATTGCTACTAGAAAGAAAAGTAATAAAATTCTGTAAAATAGATCATCCAATTTAACAAGTTAAAAAACAAAAGAATGTTTTAAAGCACAGAAAAAGATAAAGCCAGCAAATTCTGAAATCAAATAGCATATAGACTCACAAAGTCAGTTAACAAACTAATAAGTTGAAAAATTCAGTGATAATTAAGAAAAATTTTGTAATATTTAAAAATACAAAATAAACAACTATGACTTAAACATTAAGAAAAAATTACTAGTAAATGTACAAAAATTTTAGACAACATGGATAAATCTCTAAGAAAAACATAAACTGTCAAATGTGGTCTGAATTTTCTTGTAAAAGCAATGTATCTGTTAATGTTTTCAAAATACAGCTTATTTTCTTTCAAAGATATTTTACCAAAACTTTAATGAAGAGATAATTGTGGTATTAAAAGAGAAACAATACTGCCTGCCTTGCAACTGATCGATCCCGGGTACCAAAAAAAAAAAAAAAAAAAAAAACAGAGACAGAAACAATAATTGGACAATGTTAAACAATCTTTTCTTAATACATATTTACATTATGTAATGTTTATATTCCTTGTGTGGAATTGGTACATATACATAAAACATCCAAATTACTTTTTCCAACTCCTTCTCCTCTTTTACTTCTCTCCTCTCTCCGTCTCTCTTTTTAAAAAATTTTATTGGTACATTTTAAGTATGCAGTATACTGACATTCATCATTGGAGATTTGTACCTTTACATAATATATCTTGATTCTTATTTTTTCCTGAGTTTCCTGTCCTCCAATCAACCCCTCCACTGCTCCCTATTTACAAAGACTTTGTTTCTGTTTTTCATTTTCTCATTAATTCCATTCCCTTCTTTCTTTTCCCCTACCCCTCCTACCTCTCCTTCCCCTTTGCACTTTTTCTTCCTATTTCACATTGTCTATTATACATTTTGATCCTTATTTACACTTTCAATTTCTCAGACCAGAGAAACTATTCAGTATTTACATATGCATGTCTTATTTATTTCATTTAAGAGTATAGCCTCAATGTGCAACCATTTAGCTATTAATGCCTCTAAATTCTCATTTTTTAGTGCTGAGTACTACTCCATTTTATTTTTAAAGAACACATTTTTTTTTTTTAATCCAGTCTCCAGTTGATGGGCAATTGGGATGCTTCCATGTTTGAGATATTACAAACTGTGGTGCTATGAACATGGGTGCACATATATCACTGTGGTATGATTTCTTTAATTCTTTTGGGAAGATACCCAGCAGGTGAATAGCTGGGTCAAAAAGGACCACTAATCCTATTTCTTTGAAGTATCTCTATATGACTTCCACAATGGTTGCACCAGTCTACAACCCCATCAACAATGGAGAAGGGTTGCTTATTCCCCACACCCACACTAGCATTTGTTACTGGTTGATTTAATCATAGCAGCCATTCTTTCTGGAGTGAGGTGGAATATCAGGATTGTTTTCATTTGCATCTCTCAAATAACCAATGACATTGAACATTTTTTCATGTGTTTATTTGTGTGTTCATGTGTTTATTTGCTATTTCATGTGTTTATTTGCTATTTCTACTTCCTTGTCTGAGAAATGTCTGTTCATTTCAGATCCCCATTTTTGGATTGGGTCTTTAAATTTGGAAGGTCTGATTTTTTTTTAAGTTCTTTATATATTCTAGATAATAGACCTCTGTCTGAGAAAAGGGTGGTAAAAGTATTTTCCCACAGGGTGGGTTGTCTCTATGCCATTGGTGGTTTCATTTGCTGTGCAGAAACTTTTTAATAAGAAGAGACCCACCTTGTTGATTCTCTGTGCTAGTTCACGTGGAACTGAGGTTTTCATTCATGAAATCTTTTCCCACACATTGTCTTCAAGAGTTCTACCTAACCTCTCTTCCAACCAGTTTAGTGTTTCTGCTTTAATATTTAGATCTTTAATCCATTTCAATTTTAATTTAGTGTGTGGTGAGAGATATAGATCTGATTTTAATCTTTGGCAAGTTGAAACCCAATTTTTCCAGCACTATTTATTAAAGAGGTTATCTTTCTTCCAGTGAGGGTATTTAGCTCCTTTGTCAAAAATGAGGTAGCTGAGTGTGTCTGGAGTTGTCTGCATCTTCTAATCTGTTCCACTGATCCTCAGGTCTGATTCTTTGCCAGTATCATGCTGTTCTTATCACAGTAGCTTTGTAGTATAGTTTCAGGTTGGGGATTGTGATACCCTCTATTTTGTCTTTGTTGCCTAGAATTGCTTTTGCTATTCTAGGTCTCTTCTTGTTCCAAATGATTTTTTGGATTTTTTCTCAAGGTCTGTGAAGTATGCTGCTGGAATTTCAATTGGGATTGCATTGAATCTATATAGCAGTTTTGGAAGTATGGCCATTTTCAATATGTTGGTTCTTCCAACCCAGAAGCAAGGGATGTCTGTCCATTTTCTGATATCATCTTATATCTCTTTTTTCAGAGTGCTATGGTTTTCAGAGAAGAGGTCTTTGATTTCTTTTGTTAGGTTGATTCCGAGGTATTTCATATTTGGATACTATTGTGAAGGGAGTTGTTTCTCCAGTTTCTTTCTCAGTGAGTCTGTTGTTCCTGTACAGGAAAGCTATTGAGTTTTGTGTGTTCACCTTGTATCCAGCTACTCTACTAAATTTAGTTATTAAATCTAGAAGACTTTTGGTGGAGATCTTGGGCTCTGCTACATAGAATATCATGTCATCTGCAAATAATGACAATTTGACTTCTTCATTACCTATCTTTATTCCTTTTATTTGTTTCTCTTGTCTAATTTCTGTGCCTAATATTTCCAAAACTATATTAAACAGGAATGGTGATAGTGAACATCCTGGTCTTGTTCCTAATTTTAGTGTGAAGGATTTCAGTTTTTGACCATTTAGTATGACATTAGCTATTGGTTTTTCATAGATGGCTTTTATCACATTGAGATAGAGACCATTATTCTTGTAGGGGTTTTTTTTTGGTAGGGTAATTTTGTAGGGTTATTATCATGAATGTGTGTTGGATTTTGTCAAAAGCTTTTTCTGCATCTATTGAGATGATCATATGGGTTTATCTTTGACTCTATTGATTTAATATATTACATTTATTGATTTGTTTATGTTGAACTATCCCTGCATCCCTGAGATGAATGCCGCTGAATTAGGGTGTATGATCTTCTTGATGATCTTATGCATTCTGTTTGCCAGTATCTTATTGAGGATTTTTACATCTGTTCATTAGGGAGATTGGCCTATATTCTCTTTTTCGGCTTGGTCTTTCTCTGCTTTGGGGAGCAAAGTGATGCTTGCTTCCAGGAATGAATTCTGGAGTATTGCTTCTCTTTCAGTTTCATTGAAGAGTTTAAACAGTAGTGGCCATAGTTCTCTTGGAGAATTCAGCAGTGAAGCCATCAGAACCCAGGCTCTTCTTGGTAAGTTTTTAATTGTGTTTTCAATTTCATTGATATTGGGGGGGTTTTTAGGTCTTCTTCGTTCATCTTTGGTAATTCATACTTATCTAGGAATCTGTCCATTTCTTCTGTGTTTTCCACCTTATTGACATATAGGTTCTCAAAGTAGGTATTGATCCTCTGGATTTCTGCTGGGTCCATTGTAATTTCACCTTTTTCATTCCTAACTGCATGGATTTCAGTCTGTTCTTTCCTTTTTTGATAAGGTTGGGTAAGGGTTTGTCAGTTTTGTTTATTCTTTTGAAGTACCAACTCTTAGCTTCATTGATTGCTTGTATCATTTTTAAGTCTTCATTGCATTGATTTATTCTCTCATCTTCATAATTTCCTTCCTTGTATGAGCTTGGGTTAGTCTTGATCTTTTTCTAGAAGTTTGAGGTTCAGTATCAGGTTATTTATTTGAGCTCAATATGTTTTCCTAATATGAGTATTCACTGCTATGAATTTCCCTTGTAGGAATGTTTTCATTTTGTCCCCTAGATTCTGATATGTTGTATCGACACTGTGATTTAATTGTAGAAAGTGTCTGATTTCTTCTTTAATTTACTCTGATCCATTGGTTATTCAGAAGTGTCTTGTACAATTTCCATGTGTTTATGAGATTCTTGTGATTTCTTTTGTTATTGATCTCCAATTTCATCACACTATGGTCTGATAGTAAATGGGAAAACTTCATTCCTTTGCACTTACTTAAACATGTTCTATGAGAAAGTATACAGTCTATCTTGGACAACAACCCATGTGCATCTGAAAAGATTGCATATTCTGATGTTTTGGGGTGGAACACTTTGTAAATGTCTGTTAAGTTCATTTGTTCAAGAGTTTGATTGAGCTCTAGTATTTCAATGTTTATTTTCTGTCTAGTTGATCTATCTGTGACAGTGCGGTATTGAGGTCCCCCACTACTACTGTATTAGTCCTTATTTGATTTTTCATGTCTGTTAGTATTTGTTTTGTATAGTTCGGCACACAATATTTGGTGCATATATATTTATGATTTTCATCTTTTC
The DNA here is from genome assembly GCF_053883595.1 of Heterocephalus glaber. Lineage (NCBI taxonomy): Eukaryota > Metazoa > Chordata > Mammalia > Rodentia > Bathyergidae > Heterocephalus > Heterocephalus glaber. The sequence goes on along the minus strand of NW_028258142.1, from coordinate 8,376,038 downwards.
CTTTTGGATTTTTCCCTTTACAAAGATGTAGTGCCCTTCTTTATCTCTGTTAATCAGTGTTGGTTTGAAATCCATTTGATCTGCAAAGAAGATAGTAACTCCTGATTTTTTTTTTGGAGATTCTTGTTGCATGGAGTACTGTTTTCCACCCTTTAACTTTCATTCTATTAGTTTCATTTTGAATCAAGTGTGTTTTATGAATGTAGCATATTGTAGGATCTTCCTTCTTGACCCATTCTCCCACTCTATTTCTTTTGATTAGTGAATTGACACATTAACATTGATGGTTATAACTGATATGTATTGATTTATCCTTGTCATGACTTTTTCTTTTTGTTGGATTCTCTTCCTTTGCATTTAACTTCTCGTCATGCCTGAGAGATTCATTCTGCTGGGCTTCCTGGGGTTGTGATCCTCACTAACTTTTCCTAGGACATTACTTAAAATTTTTTGGAGGCTGGCTTGTTATTCATGAAGTTCCTCAGGTGCTCTTTGTCATGAATGTATCTTTTTCTCCATCAATTTTGAAAGATAGTTTTGCAGGGTATATCAATCTGGATTGGAGACTGTTTTCCTTTAGGGCTTGAAATATGTCACGCCAAGCTCTTCTCGTCTTGCAGGTTTGTATTGAGAAGTCTGCTATGATTTTGATGGGCTTTCTTTTGTATGTGATTTGTTTCTTTTCTCTAACTTGTAGAATTTTGATCTTCTGTTGGGTTTCTGGAATCTTAACTATTATATGCCTTTGTGTAGATTTTTTTTGATCAAGGCTAGTTGGAGTCCTATATGCCTTACTTATCTGCATGTCAAGTTCTTTTCCCCTGCTTGGGAAGTTTTCTGCCATTACTTCTGTGAACAGCTTTGTTATGTCATTTGCACTCTCTCCTGTTTCTTCATTGACTCCAATCTCTCTTGGGCTATTCTTTGCATCATCTAGCAGCTGCTGCTTTGTTTTTTTGTGGTTCCTTACTATTTTTAAGAAATTTTTTGTTTCCTAGTCACTAACTGCAATCCTGTTTTCTATATCTGAAATTCTGTCCTCACATTGGCTCATTCTGCTATGTCAATTATAAATGGAGTTTTAATCTCCTGGAAATCTGTTTGCATCTGTTGTATGGGTTCCATTTGTTTCCTATGTTGTGATTCCATCATGTTCCTCAGCTCCTCTATTTTTTATCTGTATCTGATCTAGATTTATTAATCCTGTCTTGCTCTATGGGCACAATCTCTGTTGTTATCTAAGGAATTATTTCTGATTTCATTTTTTTCACATACTCTTTCATTGCAAGTTCAGAGGTCTAGGTGGGTTGCCTTTGGTGTTCTGGAAGTCTAGTTTTGAGATTTGTTTACATGTCTTCTCATTTCAACAGATGTAGCCTGCTCCACCTTTGTTGAGGCAACTTTTTGCTTGCCCATTGGTCTTCAATTCTCAGAAAGCCACGGAGCTGCCTTTTCTCTGCTGCTCACCACTTCACCAATTCCTTGCTTCAAAGTGGTGGCCTTCTGGATCCCTGTGTTGTCCTGTTTTCCAGGTAGGGTTCTGGCTGGGGCTGTGCACACTTGGGATGGTATCTAGGCATGCCTCTTGCAAAGGTCTGCCCTCCTAAGTAGCTGTTTTCTGGGAGGGCCCTTAGCTAGGAGTTGAGCACCCCAGTTGCTGGTGCCTGGGCAGGCTTCAGGCTAGGGTCTGCCTGTACTTACCAATGCTGGTGGGGTGGGCCTTCAGCTGTTGCTTGTGAGCCTATGCAGCTCTTTCCCAGGCAGGTTTTTGGCTGGGGCTTATGGGCCTGAGTGTCAACATTGCTCTGGGGCCTTAGCTGGATCTTCCTGCAGCTGTGCTTCTCTGGTACACACTAGCTTCTAACTGGGCTCCTCTCTCTATCTCTTGATCCTTTTCACATTTGAGAAAGATCTACCTCCCAACATACTATTATTTTTAATTCATTTTTATACTACCACAAATAATGTTTATAACTAAGACAACAAAGAGCTTACCACCTGCTTTAACTTGTAAATATATGGTCTAAACAAAATATTTACCAATTTAGTTGAACAACATATAACATTAACAGAAAAAGCATCTAGACAAAATTCTAAGAATTTATAAGTAATTATATCTTCCATCAAGTAAGCAACAAATGAAAGATTCCTTAATTGAAAATTATCTAGGGCTGGGGATTTAGCTCAGTGGAGCCGCTGCCTGCCTTGCAAGCACAAGGTCCTGATTTTGATCCCCAGTACCAAAAAGAAAGAAAATAAGAAAAAAAGAAAATTATCTAAAATTGTTTGATGCAAGAATGGTACTAATAAATGAAAAAAATTATAAAATATTTCAGGTTAAAATTAGAAACAGAAAAGAAGAATGTGACTATAAGGACTTTCTTCTACAAATACTCATTTGCTTTCTACCCAATAGTATTGAATGAGCATAAAATTTTATTTAATTTCATCAATAAAAAATATATAAGATCCTAAGAAATAAATCTGAAATACAACCATGAATGTTATGAGGATCGCGAGCTGTTAACAATATATACTAAATATCATGACCATGAGTAGATAAGCTAAATAATTTAAAGATGTCAATTAAGATGTAGAAAATGAAATCCCAACTGTAGCTCAATAAATGTTGTTTTTACAGAGATGTTTATAAGATTATTTTAACTTTTATGTGGAAAAATTACAGACTGAGAATAGTCATAAAAACACTGAAAAAGTACTAGCCAGGTGGAATAGCCCTGTCAAAAACTGAGATCTTTAGTATACCAATACTTATTAAATCATAGTCACTAGGGTTGTTAAAATGATAGGTAGTCAAATAGATTAATGAACAGAAAAAAAGCCTGATAAATGAAGAAATATAAAGTAGTACACATTAAAGTTCATTGAGTAAAAGATGGAGCACTTAATAAATGGTGCTGATACAATTGCCTAACCACAAGTTAAAAATAAGTAAATAAATTGGATCCCTGCTTTGAACCATGAAAAAAAATAACCAGTTCTAGAAAAATAAAGGACATAGATGAAATGGAAAAAATACAGAGTCCATCAAAAACAATGTATACACACTTCAGGAGAAGAAAAATATTATGATGTTTTTTCAAGAGATGATGTTACCCTCATATGGGGAACCACAGAGGATGTCATATATAGCAGAAAACCCACTAGACTGCTGGCCCTTAAAGAAGAAATTGAAAATGCATGCACAGCCATCTCAATGACCAAGGTTACCCAAGCAGCAGTTCACCATGCTAATAAATAACGGGAAGTTAATGACCAGCACCTTGAGCCTCTCTTGTAATTGTAGAGGCCAAAAGTAACTTGTATTAATCTCATGACATCACAATAAATTCAGTATTAAAGTATTTTTATATTTTTTCTCTTCCTGAAGTTTGTATATATTTTTGGCAGATTCTGTATAAATAATTTCAGAAATGTATTTTTATGACTAGAATAGAGAGGTTTTTTTAAAACACAAAATATGCAAAAGATGAAGAAAAGATATACAAATTAGACTTCTTGGAAATTTAAAACATTGATTCATTACATACAAAAAATGGAAGAAGAGTCACAAATTGAAAGAAAATACTTGTAATATAGCTAATGAAGCATAGCTATTCAGACTGGATGGAAAGATTGATAGATAACTAAAAGAATAACAAATGACCCATTTGAATTAAAACTGTGAATAAGCATTTACAAGAAAAAATAGATAAATGGCAAATAAAACTATGACATTTAATTTAATTAATAGGAAAATCCACATTAAACTCCTAACAACATATGACTTCAAATTCTATACTTTTAAAAATTGAAATGAAGTAATATCACATATTCCTGTGTATTTGGAAAAGTAGAAGTAATCAGATAATTCTAATGAATATAAGGATACAACTTTTAACAACTGTACCACCTAAAAGAGTTGAAAATCTCCGTACTCCATAAACAACAATTTGGGGCTGGGGATGTAGCTCAGTGGCACCGTGCCTTCCTGGCAAGCACAAGGTCCTGAGTTCGATCTGTGGTACCAGAAATATTTTTACACATAGAAATCTACCCTACAAAAGCATGTTTATGCTTTCATAGAGATTTATATATTTCAAAATTTAAAAGACAGCAAACTTCTTATCTGAATGATATGTAATAGATTATAGAAAATTTGAAGTCCTAACGACTAGAATTCAAGTGAAACAAATAAAAAATATCTATTTAAAGGCATTGGAAAACTGTTGAAGCAAAGAAGATAAAAGCAGCTAAGAATGCAGAAGTGCAATGGTATTAGTCAGTTTCCCATTGCTGGGACAAAATACCTAACACCCACACCTTAATGGAGGAGAGGTTTATTTGGCATAGATTTCATAGGGCTCACTCAGTCCACACTTGACTGGGTCAAAGGCAGAAACAGCATGGCAGTGGAAGGCTGTTCAACCCAAGACAGCCAGGGAGCAGAGAGAGAAGGCAGGAGCCAGGAACAAGAATACGCCTTTCTAGTTACATCACAGTGACTCATCTCCTCTATCCAGGCTTCCCCCACTGACAGTATGCTCAGTTATGAACATATCAGTGGATAAGTGTACCACTCCCATGTTCCAATGGCCTTCTGAAAGTCCCTTCTCTGAACACTAGAGATTGGTAGGAGGAGGCATTTTAGATTTAAACCACAGTGTTCCCTAAAATCTAAGAATAAACTCTAGAAAAAGCAGAGGTTAAGAGTAAGGAATATTTATTTTTTTCCTTAAATTCTTTTATTGGTACATTTTAGGTAAACAACACATTTACATTTATCATTGGGTCCTTGTACCTGTACATGATGCATGTTGGCTCTTTTTTTTTTCCCTATTACCTGTGCACCCTTCACCCCCTCCACCCTTTCCTATTTACATAGACTTTGTTTCCATTTTTTTTCTTTTCTCATAATTTTTCCTTTCACTCCTTCCCTTTCCCCTTCCCCTCCCACCACCCTTACCCCTTTGGACCTTTATAGAAATATTTATTGAGGGAAATACAGTTCCTGCCTGGGAGCAACAGGAGGGAACACTTGGAAAGTGAGTTGCCCAGGGCCCCACTTCTCAGGGAGCTTTCATGGAGCAAAGCTACCAGGTGAGGCAGGTACAAAGTGAGACAAAACTGTAGTTAACTAATAAGATCCAATGGAAAATCACAAGGTGGGAATGAGGTGGGACAAAACTATAACAAATAAGATTACAAGTTTAATTGTTTAGGTTTTATTGATTAAATGGGGATCAAATGGGGAAGCAAGTCACATAGCAAGTATGGGCTGAAAGAGCAAAGATTTCTTGAACGGGATGGGTTAAGGCCTTGGTCCCCACCCAGGTGACTGATACCTATTTAGAATATCAATTACTGCTGTTTATCCTTAGGGGAAGTATGTAGGTGTAGTGGGTCATCTTTTCTTGAACCCTGGCTTCAGTGAATGTGAGTCTATTGTCATCTGTATTGACCCCTTCAAGGACCGAGCCCTGTCTACCTACCTATAATATATCTAATTAACTTAACTGTCTACAATAATTTGGTGGGCAAGGTGAGGTACATTTGTAATCCCAGCACTCTGAGGCTAAAGTGGGAGGATAATCTATTCAAACCCAGTTCGGGTACCTTAACGACTTAGGGAGAACATTTCACAAAATAAAATATAAAAAATAGGCTGGGGATATTAGAAAGTCCTTGGTTCAGTCCCTCATACTGAAAACAAGCAAACAAACAAGCATCTGCTTATCTGCTTCCAAGCTCCATTTTCTGTTTGCAAGGCTGAAATCCTTGTGTTTTTGCTAGTTTTCAGCTGGCAACCATATTCAGCAGCTAGGCACTTGATTGATATCGTCATCATTTCGTCCCTTCATAAAGTGCCAGCTAAATTCTTCAAACCCATCTGGAGACCCTCAATCTTCAATCTACTAGAATGAAGCCATTTAATGCAATGCATGCACATGTCCTATTTATAGTCAAGTAGATGGGCTTTTATAAATGTATACACCAGGTGGAAGGATCTCCTGGGTTATTTCAAAATTCTGCCTACCAGAGCCCTTCAGGCATAAAAATCAATAGCATTGTAGTTATAATTATCTGTGGATGTTCAAGTCATTCACTAAGTATGTGTTTATTCAGTACTTACTTTGACCCATGTATGTACAAAAAGAGTATAAAATATGTAGGTGAAATAGACAAATATCCTAGCTCTTACAGTTTATCAGGGCATTTCCAAGCATCATTTATAATAAAGATTTTTGATAATGAATTTATATCACATTCAGTGATTAAGTGTTGGCAGATTGGAGAAATGAAGCACTGACGTTTACACTAAAATATTATCTAAAGGAAAGTGTCTTTCGTCTATTACATAACTTCAGGTTTCACAGGGAAATCTGTTCTTGATCTTGGAAATGCAAATTCCCAAAATAAAATGTTGGAGAAAGTAGAAAAGTGCTTTGACAGTGCCTAGTGTAATTTTTAATGAGATATTTGTGTTAGAAAATCAATCTCTAGAAAAGCTATTTTGGTAGACTTGATTGATATTTAAATATTAATTTTATTTATTGACCATTTTACTTATCATCTATGTCTATGCTTCTGTAGTGAGTTAAAAAATCAATGTGTTTGAAAATATATTTGTAATAATCAAGTTTAAAGTATTTTAATAAAAGTAATGTTTTTATATTTCCATTTCAATATTTTATTATGCTATTATAATTAAGAAATATCATCGGGGTGACTATTCCCTGTTTTATTTATTATTATTAATGAAGTAAAGAACACAGACTCCTCCTTTATTTATTTATTTTTGCCCTCGTGGCTTCACAGACCCTGAGAGGTAACCACATCCAGGCATCTCAACCTGAAGGACACCAGTAGAAACTGCTCTTGCTTCTTGACCACAGTGTTCTCTCCACTTCTGTAAATAAGCCCACCACACTCACCCCAAACCCCCTGACCTCAGAAGAGGAAGGCAAAACTTAAGAAATAACAAAACCTAAGTCTTTAATATCAGATAAAACACTAATGGCCATAACTAATGCTTTCTGTCACCTTCCCTTTAATCTTCCCCCTCCCTGTGACAGTTGTTCTTTGCTCTGACAACTCTGTTCCTAAAGATAAAGGTTTTGCTGCATCCTGTTTCTGTGGGAGCCTGTTTCTTTTCACTGGACCAAGGACAGCCAGACGTGTTAAGTTAGAAGGTATCACTGCTTGAGTAACTGCTTTTGTTCTGCTTCTGTAGCTTCTACATAAAAAGAATAGCAGAACTCCAGCTTGGGGCTCAGACTTTGAAGAGTTATCTCTTCTGGAATCTGGAACCACTAGTGTAATAAAGGTTATTATTATTATTTTTTTTGCTCCATCCATCTCTTAGAGTGCTGGTCATTTCCTGCTCTCCAGTAAACCTAAAAATGCTGAAACATTATGGCACCGGGGATTGGCATGAATAACTTTTGCAGTTTTTGGCAGAATTGGCCATTTTTGATTGTTTCACAAATTAAAAGACCCAAATTGATTATCTTATGCATTACCTTCTGTGAAAATCAACTTCTTTAAATTACCACTTGTATGAATGACAAAAATAGTGTTATTTTCACAAAACATTCCATAGATACTTATAAAGACAAAATTAAAAAGAAGCTGAAAAATGGATGAATGAGAAGCTATATGAAATTTTCTCAATAATTGACAAAATTTGCAAATATTGACAAAATATAGCTTGATAAAAGCACATATTTATATATTTCAATGGGAAAAAGTAGAAGCTATTTTATATAGTGTATCTATTTTCTATAGTAGTTTTAAGCCCATTTATAATCTTAGTTTAGAAACTAAGTCTAGTATAGTCAAAATACTGTATTAGTAATTTTTCCTTCAGTGGGACAAAATATCTGACACTTCCACTTTATGGGAGGAGAGTTGAACTAGAGCCAGGGGACAGAATGAAGTCCATATCTGTGCTTGCTGCCTCTGCTCATGATGGCAAAACATCTTATAGGACCAGGGACCTTAGTCTCACAGAAAGACACACTTCTGTCCCAGGAGGCAGAAGAGATGAAGGACAGTCTTGCAGAAGCTGAGTAGTTGCAGGTTCAGCTGTTTTGCTCACCAGTGGGGAGAGTTAGGGGATCAGTGGTGAAGTATGTGAACTTGATTAGCCTGCTGCTTCACTTCTGCTTTCTAGTAGAACATCAGAATCTCTCTTGAGCCTCACGTTAAGCAGAAGTATACAGGAAAGTGAACTCTGAAACATCTAATTAGCTTCTTCATCAAAATGACATTTTATAAAACTACTATTTTCCATCATTTGACAAGTGGGGACCCATCAGATCTTCTTAACCTAAACTTGCTCCTCAAATTAAGACAATAATGAAGTTACAATTCCACCTGAGACAATGCAAGTATCCCCAGGAACAACAGAAGATACTCTTATCCCTTCACTCATGAAAGGATACAAAGGTCTTTTTTGACTTTGGGGGTATTCATTCTTTGAGCTGTTTTATACACCTCCTTTGGTCCTCTATACTGTAAATACTAACATATAAAGTCCATTACTATTAACATATCTCATGTCAGGTGATGAGAGAATGGCAAAAATGGTGAGAAAGTAGTTAATATACGGATATGCAAACATATTTATGCCAACATAAGGAAGAAATCCTCATAATTGTTGTAATCCTTTCTTGTGGTGTGTGACCAGACCTAGAATTTATAATGAAGTTTTACTACTGCTTATTTTGTTCCTGAGGGAAACTTAAATAAACCCTCTAGCTTTACTTGCTCTTGGTTGACTTAAGACACTAAATCTGGAGTTCACACGGTGGGGCCATACATTATACGGCTCTCACTTTGCTGTAGCTAACACTCTCCTGTGTTGGTTATGCCGATAACATTTGTCTTGGTTACTTTTAGGAACTTTTACTGAAAAGACTGACTCTTTACTTGGATATGAAGATATGTGACAGGGTGTCTGAAAGGAGATGAAAAGGCTTGACATCTTTTTCTTCATGTTTTAGCTGTCTGTTTTGTGCCTTAAATGTTAGGGTAAATTCACCAGGACTGGAAACACTGAGTAAGACAGGGTTTAAAGAGGTCCCATCCAAGTTCCTGGAAAATTTCTATTCCCAGAAAAGACAAGAATATTACTCCACTTTATTTGCTTATCTCTCTGCTTCATTATTCCTATCCTGTGTTTGTAACTCTTCAACTCCCTGGAGTTGTGAGGTTGACTTGCCAGCAGAAGCTTCAGCTTCTCCATCCTTGGGCCACTTATAAAAGCTCTTTCTTCTCTCATCACTCTGTACTTTAAGTAATTGGTTTCATGAAGCAACAGCAGAATTGAACTTTTTTCTCTATTACAGTTCTCTATATCCTTTGGTCCCAGTCAGGATTTCTGTTGGTCATGGTTCTTCCCTTGGTGGGATGATTTGAACCTTCATTGCTGAAGGCCACTCACAGTCCTCCTTAGATTGTGGTGTTTTAGATTTCCAGTGACTTTTATTATACTGAATTTGAGTTTGAGGTACCTCAAACTCAAAAGATCTCCAATATTCCAAACATATTCCTGTTCCTCTGTCTAGCAAACACAAACTTTCTTCTTGATGTTCAGAATCAATCACTGCTGCCAGCACAGTGTATCTCTTCTTGTCTGTTTGAAGACAGTGACACCCAAAGCAGTCTCAAAGTTTAGCTCAGTGGAATCAGTGTTGTGTCCCTTAATGGGTGCATTCCTTCCTTCAAAGCAACAACTTTCAACCAGCACAGTCTAAAGACATGAAGATTTGGAAACAGTAGATTTGGTAGATTTGGTGCAAGCATTGTGTGTAGGGAAAATGAATCCATGATTATAGTAAGTATTTATTTCAGGAAGAATTGCCTCATCCAGATGGAAGGAGTCCAAAGTAATTAACCTGCCAGCAGGCAACTGGCTGAATCTGCTAGAGAATGATGCCAAAGTAGGGGTTCAATATTGGTCTCTTCTATTTGAAGATTGGGAACTCTGTAGTGACTTAATAAGATTAGCTTTGGAAAGGAGAAGTCCATGTTGCTGCACTGATGCATGAACTGGCACCATGGCCACTGGATTCAGGAGCCCATTGTTGATGAAAAGAGAGTCTGTAAAAGAAAGTTGACTGAAATTCACATTACAAACCAACCTATCCATCTGATTATTAAAAATTTTCTCTGATGAGGCCCATTTTGGTGAACATTTACATGGGGCACAAACATTTTTGCATTTTGTCCTCTTTAGAGGAAGTTAATTCAATCTTAACCACCAATTTAAAAAATACTTATTATTTTATAATAGTTTTATATTTTCAAAAAGTTGAAAAGAGTTCCCATTTGCCTCACTTACTCGTATTTCCTTGTGTTAAATAAATTATGTTAGTATACATTATTTATGTTAATGATTGGACCTAAAAAATTATCAAGAGGGCCACAAGTTGAAGGCTTGGCCACAAATCCATCAATATTCAGAGGTAAGATTTTGGGGAAATGATTGGATCATGAGGGCTCTGATCTTGTTAATAGATTAATGCACTGATGGTTTCATAATTGAATGAACTTCTAGGAAGTGGTGGAAACTGTAGGAGGTATGATCTAGTTGGAGAAAGTAAGTCACTTGTATTGTGTTCAAGCATCTCTTTCTCTCTTGCTCTCCTCTCTTTTTCTCTTTCTCTTTCTCTTTCTCTTCTTGTCTTTCTTTGTCTTACTCTCTTTTTCTGCCTGTGTATCTCCCTGTCTCTCTGTCTGTCTGTCTCTTTCCCTTGCCCTCCCTCTCTTCCTGGCTGACATGAGTGCATAACTTTCCTCCATCACACCATTCCATCATGATGTTTCTACCATGATACAGACTTCAAAACAATAAAACTAGCTGGTCACAGACTGAAAACTCTGAGACAGCGAGCCGAAATAAAACTTTATCTCTTTTAGGTTTGGTTTTTTTTTTAGGTATTTGTTCATAGTTACAGAAAGCTGAGTGACATAATTTGTTACAACTCTTGAACAAATGTATATATGTTATAATCAACTAAAGCCCATACATTATTCAGATTGGTTTTGAACCTAATACTTCTGCGACAGTTGATTGGTTGTGCCAATTTGAGTAAGAGAAGTTCAACTAAATTGGCTCAGCAATTCCACACTGTGATGGAGTGAATAAAAGACAGAAGGACAGATTTGCTTCTGTGTCTTCAGGAGACCTCCAGTCTTTGCCTTCACCTTAAACACCATGTCCTGGCTTCCAGCACAAATCCTTCAACTTCCGGCATAGACTCCTCTGCCTTCCATTGGAGATCCATTGACCTCCTGATATGGACTTGCGTGGGACTCTACAGTTAGTTCCAAACCTTCAACTGAATGCTTTGATCTCCAGTGTGCAGACAGACTCTCTGTACTCTTCCACATTCAACTCTGTGGGTGGTCATGCAAACCAATCTTGTAAATTCTTATATATTTGTACATCTTATATAATATCTGTTTCTCTAGTAAACACTGACTGATACAATTCCTATCTCATTACAGGATCCCACCCAGAATAGCACATTACATTTACTTGTCACATCTCCTTAGACTTCTCTTGGCTGAAACTGGTTTTAAGACTAATCTAGTTTTTAACGATCATGACTGGTCTTTAAAAGTTTATAAAATACAACTTAGGTATTTTATAGAATACTGCTCAATGGGATGTAGCCCATGCTTCCTCATAATTAGACTAGGGATGAGAAGTTGAGGGAAGAATTTATAGAGGTTATGTTGCCCTCATATCACACCATGATTCATTCCTGTTGAAGTTATCCTTGACTGCCTACAGAGTACAATTGTTTAGGTCTCTGTGCTGTTCCTTTACACACTTTTCCATCCTGTCCTTGTGGAAGCAAGTCATATGAACAGCTTATACTTCAGGAGGGGAATTTAATGTCTTCTTACTTGAAAACAGACTATGTGAGTTATTTGTAATTCTTTGTGGAATGTGTGTATATTCTCCTAATTTATTATTTTTATTTTTCTCTTTATTCACTGGTGTATGAACTTGTGGTTACATCTTATTCTTTGGGTTATTATCAAATATTGCTTTATTTTATCACTCAAATTTTTTGCAGTTTTGGTCATTAAGATCTCTTTCAGTGGATGGTATGTCTCTTTGACATTTCTTACAGTTTTAGTATTTTTTTCTTTTTTTCCTTTTTTGAGCACTTAATTACTTTTCAGTTCCAGACTCTTCTTGTGTATTTCTTACCACAAGAAAGGATAAGCCATTTCTCCAAGGAATCTTGGGCTCTTTTATTGAATAATTATATTTAGAAGCTCGGATTTAAGTGTGAAGTGTGCTCATTGTTTCTGAGTTCTCACTTTTTAGCCTTTTAGCTGAGAAAGCAAGGAGATATATGTGTATACACTAATGAGTACATACACATGTCAGTAAATATTTCTCTTATGTATCCATCTCTATATTAATCCATACTCAAGTGCATACTAGTGGTTTTAATTCTAATCTACTACTTGTATTACCCTAGATGCTTTTCCTCATTCATCTGTTTCTTCCCTATTCAACACTGAGAATATTGACACTCACCATCAATCATCCACTTATCTAATTGTTTATTTCTAGCACAAGTGTATAAAAGCATCAGAGTTGCTAATGCATACTCCCACAAAGGGGGAAATGACACGAACTAGAGTACAGTACTACTATAGAGCTCCTTTGTCTTACAGACTCCACTCACTTTCACAGTCACTTTAGCTTGTATCCCCCTCACACACACACTGCTCCTTTCTGTGTAGTTGTTTCATATATGGTAGTACAAGTGAGTTTTTTTTCACATTCTGCATTCCACTCTGTGACACCCTGACTCTTTCCACCCCAATCTCTCGTAAACACTGATCTGTTTACTGTCTCTATAGTTTAGCCTATTTTAAATGTCATATGAATGAAATTAGGTAGTTTATAGATTGACTTCTTTCACTTAGCAGTATGCATTGAAATAATTCATGTTTTGGAAGCTCAATGGATCATTTCTTTTTATTGCTAAGTTATTTTGTTTTGTCTAGATGAACTATAGTTTAATTATCCATTCTCCAAGTGAAGGATAATTCTGTTGCTTCCAAGTTTGGGAAATTATGAATAAAGCTGATATGAGTATTTCTAGGAAGTTTTTGATATGGACAAAAATTTATAATTCATCAGGCAAATGCTTAAGAGCATAGCTTCATAAGGAATCATCAAACATTCTCCCAAAGTGGCTATGGTATTTTATATTCTTACAAGAAGTTGGAGTTTCCATTACTCCACATCCTCATCAGCAAGTGGCACTGTCATTTTGAAAAATGTTACCTGAGGTAGTGGTGTGTAGTGCTATCTCACTGTTGATAGTCACCAGTTTCTCAATTCAAGGTTCAGGTTACTTTCAATCCCTTGAACCATCTAATCAGGCCACTAGCCACAGACAACCATTCTGCTCATAGGTTTGCATGCCAGAAGGACATTCCTTCTTTCCTTACTTCCCACACATTAGGGCCATTGTAATCTGTACTTTGCCTACTTGCATGTGGTGCTTGCTCATCATGCAGAATCACCTACATGTCAAGCCCCAAGTTTTTTCCCCTAAGTTATTCTGTTACAAAGCACTACTTACAAGACTGTACATAAGTGATATATGAGAGATGTTACTTTGCAGGAATAAGCCTGTGGACATCTGGGTTGTTTCCTCATGCAGCCTATTTGGACTTTAGGATTTCACTTCCATTTGATGAAGGACTGCTTCTCTGCATGCTCACTTTAATCACTTGGTGCATCAGTAAATATGCAGTTCATGGTGGGAGGCTCAGGGTTCATGGTGACTTAGTATTCCAGCCTTCGTTAATTACCTCAGTGTAGCAAACCAAAAAGTATTTCCAGAAGGGATAATAGTATCCACAGATGATGCAGTTATTTTGCTTCAAAACATGTCTTTGTGATGATTTGTTTATAGATCCTGCAAAAAAATAAAATAAATAAAAAGCTCCAAGCTGCATCCCAATCTACAAATGACATTTACAGTACTGTTGAATCTGTCAAGACCGTATAGTGGTTTGCAAGGGAACCTGGATCTAGCTGTTGTGGAACCTGTTCTGATTCCTTCTAAAAAGTAGCATTTGTTTTTAAACACATTATTCAGAGTAGCACCTCCAATGAAATATGCTTTGCTTTAAAAAACTCAGAGACACTCATTCTTTGACTTTTTCTTCCACTCCATATTATGTCTTCTACATAGTGATAAGAGAGTTGAGAACAACAACTTGCTCTTCAGCCTGGAAAAAGTATCTTGACATACCCCAAATCTAGATCTTAGAAATTTTAGTGAAGTTATGGGCATTGAGTTTTTGTGAGTTATTTTTCCTGTCTCAGGCATGCAGTTTTTAATGGGTCCATAGTATTTACTGATTCTTGCTCATCAGATCCAATTAGCATAATATCATCAAGATAATGGCTGATATACTGTGAAAAAGTTGACCAAATACTCACAGTCTAGATTATAAATTTAGAAATGGGGAGATATTATATTCCTGGTGTAGGACAGTAAAGATTTATTACTGGATTTCCAGCTGAGACCAAACAGCTTCTGATTTGCTTTATTAATAAGTATAGAGAAAAAATTCATTCACTAGATCAATAGCTACACATGAATTGCCAAGAATGTGCTGATTTGTTCAAGCAACAAAACTACATCTGATGCAGTCACTGAAAGTAGAGAGTCAACACCTGTTTAAGCTTGTTATGTTCGCCTATCTTTCTCCAAAACCCACAAGTCCCTACTCAGGCCAGGTAACTGAGATGAAGACTGAAGAGATGAGCATCATCTCGGTTTTAACTTTAGAATCCATTCTAGTCATATTAATTTCTTCAGTCCTTCCAGGAATGTGGTATTGCCTTCATTTTCTGTGGTTGGATACAGTTTTAGTGTCTTTCAATTACCTTTCCTACCATAATGCATCTCAATCCATAAGTCATGAGCCCAATGTGGTGATTCTGCCAGTGGCTGAGCTGCACTGTGAACTGAGAAAATAACCACAAATGTGTTCAGGGACCCCCTAGGCCTACCGTCAGAAGGGCTTGCATTAAAGCCCCACTGATCACTTCCCTCTATAATTCCTTACTGTAGAAAAACATGGTGTCTCCATAAATTAGAGTAACTTCAAAACATGTGTCTATTAATCTCTGAAAATTTTCTTTCCGCTACATCAATGCATTGCTCCCCTGGTAAATATCTCCACTTCCCTTTGGAAAAGACTGGGAAGAAAAATTAATGCTATAAATTTTTAGCATTGTAGTTAGGTCAAGGGAACTTCCCTCACAGGTTTATGGATATCAGGACTGGTTCAAGTCTGGGAGTTGATTGAAGAGCAGTGACTCCCTGTGTTAATGATTCAACTCACATATCTGTTCTTCAGACCTAGACATGTTGCTTATTCCTATCAATTAAGACATTACTAGGATGATCCATCTATTTCATTTCCAGCAAAAGTATAATATACTAAGCATACCAAAGATTTTCCCATATCAGACTCATTTGACTGCTTTTTTATTTTGCTTTCCATCACTGTCATATTGCTTATGTTGCCTGTGACTGAGATTTGCAACTTGGTCCCTGCTGTGCTGAGATCCCATAATCCCTATTTCATGTGAAGATCTCAGTTCAATGGTATGAGTTCCCATGGTGATTTCTGACCATAGAGACAAGAACAGAATTCCTCAAGGAAGCTTGGTCTCTCCTGCAGCTATTTTGCACAGTTATGATGAAGATATTACTACAATTTACCAGATGCTAAGTGACCATTTGTAATAAATGTACTCCATTATTCCAATATTTTTAATCTTATGGCACACATGCCATAGCAGGCTAATTGTTATTATTGGAAGCTCTAAAATGTTCGCCATCACTGCTATAGAGTGTATTAGGAAAGTTTGGTCATTTTAACTATACTGAGTGTAGGCCATCTCTGGGTTCACATTCTTGGCCTTTAGTTCAAATAGTATGAAACTTTCTGTTTGTTTTTCAGAAAAAGCTGTCCAGAGCTTAAAGGAGAGTCACTTTCTCCAGCCTTCTTATACAGACTTTGAACTGAACATTTAAGGCCTTGAACTTTGCATTTTTTCTATATTTTCCAGCTCATTTAGAAGAAAGCAAACTATTACTTCTTTAATTTTACTAAGCTGTTGTAAGATAGCAAATACTTTGTCATCCAGAGCCATGTGTTCCATAAGCACTCAATACAATGTTTAAGGTGATAAAGGAACAGTTTTGCCATTCCATGCCATGTGCATCTCTGACTTTAATCCCTGGGAACAAAGTGCCTTGTGCATTTAAATGTTTAAAAAATCGGAATACAGAGAATCAATTTAGATAACTACTTAGAAACTGTCCTAGTTTCTATTCCTCTGGAATTACTGTTGTTACCAAATTTTATGTCAGTCAGAATTCAAATCCCACCCCCTCTCTTGCATGAACATATGCCTGCCTGCTTTCTTTGTTACAGTATTTGCCTGCATACACCATGGAAGCCAGTCGAACAGTCTCTAAGAGTAGTCTCTGTAAGGCTGTTTTCTCTGGTCTAATGCTAGAACTTGAAGTCCACAAGCAGTTGCCAAGGGAGGATGGATAATAAAGTGGTGATGACAAAAGCAAGCTGAAACCTAGAAGCCCAAACTAGAACCCATGAGGCCTTGTCAACTCTAATTGCCTCTGATCTTGAAAGTACTCCAGAAATCACGATCTTTTAACACGGGTACGTCTCTGCTAGGAGTCAAAGAAGCTGCCTGAAGAAGTATCTTGGGACTGTTGCAATGGATTCATATCTAGCCTCTGCCTCACATTAATGTGGTGGTCCAGAAACTCATCCTCAAAGTTTGTGAGCTGTAAAATTGCTGGGCTAGCCAGGAGTGTGGTTACATATTTGTAATACTACAAATTCATCAGCCTGCCTGCTGACGTACTGAAGAAGGAGGATCACAAGTGGGAGTCCAGCGTGGGCAGTTTAGTAACTTAGTGTGATACTGTCTCGAATGAAAAGGTGTGGGAGTTGGGGATGTAGCTCACTGTAAAGGCCCTGAGTTCATTCCCCAGTACCACAGAACAGACAGAATGGCAGACTGCTTTCCTACCCTCCAAATATCACAAACAGATCTCTCTCGTTATCCATTTTAACTGTAAAACCGCGGGAAAAAGTTATGAGAAATGAAATCAGTCCAGCTAAGATGATACACTATAAAGATGACCTATCTTCATTAAAGATATTGTATTCAAGAGCTTATTCTTTTAAACATTTTTATTTTCATTAAGATTTTTATAGGTATGGAAAAAAGAAAAATTATTCTAACTCATGAGGAAATATTGGGGACATTCACGTGAAGACATATTCTACAAAATAATGGACTTTTTGGAAATATCAATGTCATGAGAAAGGAGGAGTAGCAGCAGTTGTCATAGATTAGATGGAGCTAAGGAGGCAGCATCTAAATGATATGTGGAACACTGAATGCGTCAGATCAGGAAAATACATTAGTGGTAAATTGGTGAAAGCTAAATACTAAATCTTCGTACATTAGCAGTGTTTTGTAATACTATAATAGTGGTTTTACAGTGGATAGTGTTCAGTGTCGGACGTATGGGTATTTTCTGTTATTTCTGCAAATATAAAATTATTTTAAATTCAGAAGTTAAAAAGATGTAGTTTTCTTAAAAAATACATACAGTATCTTCTTCCTCTGCAATAGTCGGGTTAATTCCCAAAATATTATTGTTGTTTAAGTCTGTGTTTTTAAATTTTTATTTTGTGGTAATTATTTCATAATTATTTTATGAATTCAAACAACATGTGTCTTCTATTTCTATAGTAAATTCAGTAGACAAATATTGCTTGTATATGCCCTACTATAGAAGATGGTGAATTTAGATGAAGAATTTTCCTCCTTACCTTTTCTCTCTCTTGGTGTTTATCAACAATATTATTTTTACATAATTAAGGATTCGAATATTTATGTTCAATTTCTCAAATAAACTTTTTCCCATTTATATATTTCAAAACTTTAAAATATATACTGTATGTGTTTCACGTATTATCTATATTTTCTCATATTATTTATATATATGTGCCTATTATTTATCCCAAAACTATGACTGGACCCAAAGCTGAGGAATTTTTATCCAATGCCAGGAAATTCTTATTGCTGGAAAAAGTATTCTAAATATCAAGATCTACTTTTTATATCTTTTAGTTTATTCCCCTCTAAAAGTCATACCAGAATGTCTTTTGTCTCATGTCACTTTATTCTTATCTACTTTTTCATTTTGTGAGAAAATTTCATAATTTAGTAATTTTACTACTACTGATTTAGTAATTGCTACTACTTTGAGGTTTTCAATACTTTTTTGTGTATATGTGAATATCATACAATCTGTTTCATCCCCATTCTTTGTAATAAAAGCAGAATTGTGAAGAATTCTGGACGAGAACTTTATACACCAAGTTTAACCTCAGATGGGGAAGTTTAATATAAATGAGTATTTTTGTTTGTTTATTTGTTTCCAATTACTTTTCTCTGCTCCTTGTCCATTGTTCCTTTGACTTTTATGCTCCCATTTGATTTTCTCTATTTATTAAATGGTACTAACTACTATTGCCCTTCTTATATTTACCTTCATGATTCCAAAGCTCCCTTTCTATCTTTTAAAAGTCTTTTTGTTGTATGTTCTGGAGTTTTAACAACTTTTTCTCATATCATCAAGTTAGCCTTCAGCCATTTCATTTTATTATTTAGTCTCACCATTAATTTTTCATTTTGGCAATAGTTTTGCTTCCTAAGAATTTTCATGCTGTACATTTGTTCTCTTCTCATTTAATTCTGTTTGTTTGTTTTATTATCCTTATAACCTATTGAATTTCTTTGTGTTTACTAATTAAAACTCATTGAAGTTTGTCTTTTTAAATTTTCTCTGCTTTCTCATGTATTAGTTCTTTCTAATATTTTACCTATGTGATTCATATCAATGGTCTAAATTTAAAAATGTAATTTGTGCTTTTAATTAATATTCAGTAAAAGAAAAACAAAGTAGATTATGTTCCATTTCTGTGCAATTTTATAGATTTATTTTGCAAAAATACTTCATTTTCAAACCAAAGAGCTAAAGCTAACAGTGAAGGACAGGAAAACCTCATAAAT
The DNA here is from genome assembly GCF_053883595.1 of Heterocephalus glaber. NCBI lineage: Eukaryota > Metazoa > Chordata > Mammalia > Rodentia > Bathyergidae > Heterocephalus > Heterocephalus glaber. Next base: position 8,356,846 of record NW_028258142.1, on the reverse strand, counting down.
AAGCTTTATTTTAAGGTAAAATCATGTTCAGAAAGAGGGTAGTCTTGTGATCTACTACGTGACTTCAATTAAGCATTAAAATATAGAAAATTTTTATTGAATATAGACAAATGTAGAATATTTCAATCCTTGTATTTTCTTTAACATTCCTCCTACTGCATGCATGGGTATTAACAGTAAACTCAAACTCCATACTTTCATTATGGTTTCTTCCTAATATGCTAATTCGTCTTTCTGAGATTGCTACTTTTGGAATTTAGCCTAGTGAGATAATTTGTCAGTGCAATTCTCATAAATTTGACATACAATTGGATTGGATAAGAGATGACTAATTCATGCCTTCTGAATGTTATTCTTCAGTTACCTTAACAACTGTCTCACTGGTATACTGGTAATATTTTGAAATTACTAAATTAAAATTTGGTGCTTTATCAGGGTTCCCTAGTGTCTTGGTATTACTTTTCCCTATTCTGTGTGCCACCAGTGTTCCATGATTGTAATCACTCTTTGTAATACTATTTCTTACAGTATTCTTTCTAATACTATTCTTATTTTTCAGTCCTATTACATTTTTATCATTATAGTACCAGTTTGGTCTTTTTGTTATACTGGGGAGTGGTTGAGTATGGAAAATGCATTATATTTGAGAAAGCTATTAATTATTCTTATGTCAAAATATTGAATACATTTAAACTATTCTGTGAAGATCATCTTTGAGAAAGAAATCTATCACAGCTTGGGGAGTTCAACCTTTCTCTTATCTATTTATAAACTTATTTACTTAAGATGGAATACATGACTTACCCTGAATGTATCATTGGAGGATTTGAAGATGGTGAGGACTTGTATAGTGAGAGTTAGTAATAGGATATTATTAAAATATACAGAAATTAATTGAAAATATTTATACTATGTTCAAATGAATGTATGAATGGATCTGGGTGTTTGATGAAAGTGATAGAGTAGGTATCTGTACTATCTTGATACTCTCTAGTGGGCTGCAGTGCAGGCAGTTTTGCTCCTTGATCCCCATGGAGGAGGACTGCTGCATCATCAGAGGTAACCACAGTGTCTGTGGCTGATCAGAAGCCTCTCTGATAGGTGAGCTGAGCCCTGCGGGAAGAATCCCAGGCAATACACAGATCATATTTCATTGTTAGGCATGGTAGAAATGAAGTACCGGAACCAAGGACACCAAGCCTCCCTGAAAACTGGCCTGGCTACTCTGAATTGGGTTTTATCTAACCTTCAAAGCCTCAAAACAGTGTGTTTTCATGCATTTCCTCTCAAGTAGAAGTGAAATATATGAGAAGTAGCTGAACAAGCTCTGGAGGAAGGATCAAGTCGTGGGCAGGAAGCCTTCTCTTTATTCACACCAATGTCCTGAAGGACAATTTCTTAAGAGAAACACAGTGAGGGAAATAACAGCAGAAGCTGGCTTGCATGTGACTCTCATGATAGGTTCACCTGCCTGAAGTGCACTGCTCCAGCTCTAGGGCTGTCCTCAAACCATCCCAAGAGGAAAAGACACTACTTTCTATTGCTATTTAACAAATTAGCAAACAAAAATTTGCTTAATAATGAATGCAAGTGTCATCTCACAGTTTCTGTGTGTCAGTGGTCAGAGCATGACTTTGCGGAGTCCTTTGTCCAGAGTCTCACAAGGCTGCTTTCCCCACTTAGTCACTCTGCTTTCTCTTTTGAAGGCTTAACTGAGGAAGAATCTTCTTCTAAGATCTTCAGGTGATGGGTAGAAGTGGGCTTTTTACAGGTTCTCCCAAAGGCCCACATTTCCTGACACATGATCCTCCCCATGGGAAGGTCAGCATCTTCCCCCTTTATATCCAGGAGAAACTCACTACAGTCTGCTCATATAACATGATATATTTTGTCATGTTATATTGCCAGGTTACACTCACGCTCAAGAAATAGAATTTAACCAGGGGCCTGGGATTTAGCTCAGGGTTTTGCTGCCTGCTGCGCAAGCACAAGGACCTCAGTTTGATCCCCGATACCAAAAAAAAGAATTTAACCATGTTGTGACTCACTGGGGAGCACCCACAGGTGTATCCTTTTCAGATTATAAAACTAAAAGTCACTTTAATGGGCAAACATGATGCTTACCACTGGCTCATTGATAGTGGCTTTATACCTTGGATAGAGGGAAAAAGGCTTAAAATGACCCTGGTGATAAGACCAGCCAAAAAGTGAAGTAGTCCAAAAGTACATGGATCAAATGTATGAAATAATTTTGTTCCATATAAACCCTTACCTCATTCAAGCTTTTGCAGTGGGTTTAGGGACAAAGTTAGTGGAGTGCTTGAAAGAATGTTATGAATTCATGTCATCACATGGATTTTCCATCCCCAAAAGTTGTCTGACTATTGCTAGTGCTGAGTGCCAATATTCCACTGGAAGAGACTCTTCTCTGAGAGTGTGCTATGCCCCTAATCCCTTTTAGTTGACAGATTTGTCATGTTAGACTGCATCCTTGAGAGGAGTGTGATTCTTTCTAGCTAGAATAAGCACTTAGGTTCTGAGTTTACCTTTTCTGCCCACCATGGTCATTTTTATTATGTAATTAATTGGTATATTGCCTTTTAAAAGAACTCTACATTGAGTATGTTTTCTATTGGCAAGGTCAAGTAGAGTGGAATGTTCATCCCAGTTCTTGGCCCATTAGTAAATGATCAATAAATCTTTCTTGAAAGAATAGATACATAAAATGCATTAAGGTGTCCTAGAATAGAAGTAGATGGGAAAGAGAAAAGGAATACAAAGTTAGAGACTTATAAAATGGATCCCAAAATGAGACTAATACAAAAATCAATTCTTAAAATCCTTTCACATTTGCAATGAGTGGGCCACAAAGTTGACTTTCAGCCTTCTAGAAGCCAGTATGGAGAAGGAAATGGCATCCATTATATAAGTCACTGTGTCCATAAAACAGAAAATCCTTGGTTAGTCCTGATTTGGAAACGTCTGATTTTATAGTATCTCTTAATATGAGCCTTAATGTCTTAATCTTTCCATTAAGATAGCATTTTTATAAGGAACTTCATAAATTTGACAAGGATTAATGAAAGTATATATCTGTTTTGGAGCACCTCTCAATAGTTTTGCACTTTAAGTAAAACTTTTAAAAATAGTTTTTCAGACTTTTTCATTTTTATTAAAAGAGCATTTTTCTATTAAAAGTTATTTCAACATATAAACCACATATCTGTATCTTTCATAGTTTAAAACATATAGTTTAAGCATTTGTATCAGTATTTCCCAGTTCTTTCCTTTAACACTTCATTGGAGATATTTGAATTGCTTCTCTGGCCCATATCAAGAAATAAATATTGATATTTTAAGAATTAATCTACAATGACTGCTATTTAGATTGAAAACTCATGGTCATCAGGGAGTATGACACAATAATTTTTTCATGTTCTTAGAGTTTAGCCTTTTGAGTTCTAAAATAAGTGTGAAAATAAAATGATGTATAATAGTAATACCTACTTCCTGAAAAAATACTTTTCATTTTTTGACTCACTAACAGCAATTGTACATTGTTGAATTCTACTTTTCCAATTGATAGATGAATATCTTGATCTTCACATGTTTTAAATGGATAGTGGCCACGTGTTGTGGTTTGGATCTAGATTTCCTCCCAGAGCCTTGTGTTCCCAAAGGTGGGGCTTTTAGATGGTGAGTGAATCACAGGGGCAATATAGCTCGGTGTATCTCTCTCTACAGCTCCTCCCTTCTCTCTCTGGTTCCTGGAGGCCATGACTTGAGCAACTTTCCTCCGCAAGTCCCATTCACTATGCCTTCCTACCTTGAGGCTGGCCAACTATGGACTGAAAATGTGAGCCGAAACACACCTATCCTCCTTTAAATTGTGCATATTGTGTCTCAGTGATGATAAAATGACTGATACTACATATCTAGAAAATAGCAGTTAGAATCAATCCAGGTGTGTTTTATTCTAAACCTATTCTTTTAATGCGTACTACTATGATTTTTTTCCTAAGTGACAATGAAGCTGGTTAGAAGAGTAATAACCTCTGATTAAAATATAGGTGTAAGAAAATATCTGTAAATCTGGCAGAATTATCTTCAGAAAATATTTTTGACCATTCTAATCCTTAGATAATGAATAAGTGAGACCCTAAAGTTCTGCAATCACATTTGACAATAATCTTGGAATGGAAACTAAAATGATTGGTATGTAATAATATCAGCATGGAAATTAAAATGCTTTTGGCTGAGCATTTTTAAATTAAATTTTTTCAAATGATGGAAATGTTTATACAGTGATAATCTCATATGCTCTGGTACTCAAGCAATGATCCGATTCTGAGACAGTCTTCAGAATTTCTTATTTAGCCTTACCCAAGTTACAAATGGACACACACACACATACACACATATACACATACACAGATACATATACAAATTCACAAGGATGCACCACTTTGTGTACTTACAGTTTGTTTTTATTCTAAATATCATTGCATTGGAGTACATTATTATCTGTCCAATACTATGTTTTGAGATGTCTAGATCATTTTCCTGTTTGGTTTTTCTTTCTCCCCCACCTCCATGGTGCTGGAGAATGCTCTTTTTTGAATTTCCACTTTATTTGTCAATATACTTATACATGCTTTCTCATCTACATAAACCCCACTTATATATGATTTTGGGAGTGAATGTAATTTTCATAAAAACTGATTAAAGTCTTTTACATATCAATTTTTAAGAACTATATATGCTAATGATGTATGTTTCATTACTTGCTGTGGTTATTTTATCCATTTTTGAAATTTTCTCTGATTCCTAAGAAGTATTTTACAATTTTCACAGTATAGATTGATATATTTTATTTTCCCCCTAGGTATTACATCTTTTTTCATTGCTACTATAAATTGGAACTTCATGTTTTAATATTCTCTACCTTTGTTGTTTATACTTCTTGTAGAGAAAGTTATTGATTTTATATATATGAAATTTATGACAAGGAATTACACTGTAATGTCCAAATAATTTAAAAATATTTCCTCATATTTTTCTGAAATGATATCTAATCTACAATTTGCATATTGTTATTTTAAAACAAGAATTCATTTTAGTTAGTTTATAAGCCAACTATGAGTATAGTAATAGATTAAACTTCAGGGGTAAGTATAAAACAAAAAAAATCCCAAGATAATGTCCTAGAAATGATGCCTTTTTTATTTGTACAATTCTGCCATTTTTCTTGCTTTTAAATATATATACAACTTTGAGATATATAATTTCCTTTACACATAAAATTATTAGCATCCTGTATATATTGTATTACTTTAATCTTTTCTACATGTGAGTGTACCTAAAGTTAGTTACATAAATATATATTTTAAAATGCTGCTCGTTATCTATATTTAGGTGTGACTTTTTGTTAAATGTTATTAATTTGCCAGTCCTTACTGATGGAAATTTACATTGTTTTAAGCAGTGTATTCATAAACAATCCCTTTGAAGGCCTAAATAACAGATGAACAAGTTCACTCTCCACTCCAACAATAAGATCTAAATATTGTTGGTGTTCTTTATAAACTGTAAAAGATATTGCCAAATTATATTCCAAAATATTGTGTTTAGTTATCCATAGAACAGCATAAACTTAAGGATGTTTATCTTTCCTCTTGGGAAACTATTCCATCCCCACTTGATATTGGGTCAAGACACAGTTAACCAATTAAAACATCTCCATTCTATTGAACACATTAATTGGTGTGTATGGAGGTAGGCAATGCAATCAGGGCCAATCAAATTAGGTTTCAGGTTTATGTACAGAAGCTTCCTGGGCATAGCAGCCTGCTTTTCCTAAGATTACAAACCATAGATTAATATAGCCACCCATAGGCATATATTTTACTATATGAAGAAAGTTGCCCAGAAAACAAAGCCAAAATAAAAGAATACAGAGCTGAGAAGTGAAGGGAGAGACAATGAATTTTGATTGTACCATTTTATTATGTCTTTTTATCTCTAAGTAGGTCAATGATAATTCTACTTCAACACTACCCAATTACATGTGCAAATAAAATCCCAGTTTTTCTAGACTAAGTTTGATCTCATGTTCTGTACTTGGAGTCCAACACATCCAGACTACTATAACCCTTACCTTATGAAAAAGAAGATTGAAAAAAGCCCTGATTTGTGGAGAGGGCAGGTAATGGGACATATTCTTTCTCTGTCCCCATCTGGGATGTTAAAAACCTTTGTTAAACCTTAGCAAAACAACAAGCTGTTTAAACTGTCATCTATAATAACCTGGAACTTATATTCTTGCCTACCAAGTTTGGCGCTGTAGGAGGCTAGTAAAAGTATGTTAATACTTTGAAATATGTTGACTATCTTTTGCTACACTCACTCAGGCTGTACAGGAAAGAAACTCCGACCGGTCTATTTTGGCATATTTGAAAGCAAAGGAAACAATACAATACAGTCCACAGTAAGAGAAAGATTTTCAGTCTTGTGTCAAATCTAGGACAGCTCCGAGTTACATAATGATGAAATTTATTTGGTTATTTTAGAGAAAAAAATTAAAACTGAAAATTTTATGAGAGTGAGGCTATAAGAGAGAGTGGATTAGACTCTGACTCCAACAAGAAGGGCTTTTTAACTAATAACAGGGTAGGGGCCTTGGATGGAAAATTACTTACTATGAGGAAAGATAAATGAAGGATTCTGCTAACCTGACATGATAGAATTACTCTGGAAGGCAGGCCAAGTATCAAGGGTGATCAGATATTGACAGCAGAGGATGTTTAAACTGATTTAACAGGATTCTTGCTCCAACTAGATGCTACAGGGATGTGCAGGCTGAGCCTTTTGAGGAAACCAATAGAGGACTTACAGGAGCCTGAGTAAAGTTCTTGTCAAAGGAAGGGCTCTGTCAGTACAAGGAGACGTCATCCTTCACTCTCCCTGCCCCATGTGTGCGCGCGCGCACACACACACACACACACACTACAAATAGTGCCTAGACTTACAGACTTAGGAAGGCAGAAAGAAAAATGATCAGGTCCAAGAAGAGCTAGGGGCTTATCTGGCCTCCATTACATCTCCACATCCTTTCCCACCATCGATAAAGAAGCTCACAGAGATATCTTCAGGTAAAAAAGAAATGCTCTTATCCTTTAAAAGACAATTTCCAAGAGAAGCTCTATAAGATGAGTGCTGAGGAAATACTTTGGTTATGAAATCCATCACTAAAAGCAAAAGGCACCATCCTAGCACCTAGATCAGGAACCATCAATTTTTTTCTGCAGTGTCCGCTGGTAAGTGATTTAGCTTTCACCTGTCATAGGTCTTTGAAACAAGTAACTCAACTCTGCTCATAGAGTGGAAAAACAGCCACAGATAATACAGAAATAAATAGGTGTGACTGTGTTCAATAAAATCTTACTTGTAGATTCTGAAATTTATGTTTCAAAAATAGTGTTTAGATTTTTAAGAACAATTTAAAGGTAAAAATAAAGATTCCTTGATAGCATGTTACATAAAAACACACAGTAGGATGGATTTGGCCACAACACCTGCTGTAGGCAATTGCTTAAAGATATATGGTGAGAGAAATTCCAGCACTGAAAAACAGGAGTCTGTGTCCATTCACCTTCCAAGAGGAGACCCTGAATCCTTGAACCAACAGAAACAGGGGTTGATTAGGTAAGAACCTACTGAATTCCCCACAATAAAAGCACCCCAATGTATCGTTCAGTTGGAAACGGGGTAGTATATTAAGCAGAAGGGAGATAATGTCTCAGATTGCGGAACCAGGGATAGGCAAATCTGTCAGGAAAGAAACCACTTGATAGCATACCATGGCAGCAAATTTTTGTGATCACTTTCTAGAAATGGTGGCAACATAATGTGTTATTTCCTCTATTTGATTTTCTAACTGGCAGTTTTTACTGCGGTTATTTTGTTTTCTGTTTATTATATGATATTGGGTGTTTTTGAAATAGTTATATTCATTTTTACCTGCAAGATTTCAGATCAGAAGGAGCAAATTTTGGAACTAAAAGAAATGTATATCATCTAGAAATTCCAGATCTGGAACTGAATAAAGTAATTCTGATGTAATATAATGAAGTTAATGTCAGGGAGATGCAGTGGTATGAAAGAAGATGGTGTGTGAATTCTAAGCAATCACATAGAATTCGGGACAGTGTATCTGGGTTCCTCATTGAGGTTGTTGGCCCAGGATATTTTTCTTTTGGAATTCCTCCTTTCTCTCTCTGAGCAAGATCAAACAAAATGATGACTAGACAAAGTCCTTCATCACTATGAACTCAGATAATAATAATCTTCCAAGTTTTAAGCTTCTTGTGTTTCATCTGCCTCATTGTAGAGACTGACACTCACTTCAGTTTGTTTCAGATGTAGTTGCTTACCAGCAGCCAATGACATACAGGGGAAGTCTCGTGCAATGGCAATTCACATTTCCAAGCTTTAACATGGAAATGATCTGATATTGAATAAAGAATGTTAAAAGTGAAATAATAGGTTGACTTGTTCTAATAAATTATGTTTATATATATTTTTTCTATATGTGTTTATTTGTGGATATAATATAGCATAGATTTATGATAGTAATCTATTGATTCACTGTTAAAATGTCAGGTTTTATAGTAGAAGTTTTTTTTAACCTCATTTATGACACTAAACTACTTGAAGGATAGATGAGTACAAATCCAATTTCTAAAAGTCATGTTTGACAATTTAATGAAATATTTAAGAAGCTAAATCTTAGGTTCTGGTGTTTGTGATCTGGCTCCTGTCCAAAAAACATCCACAATGACTGTCAGTATTTTTAGAATGATTAATGATGAGGAAATGCTTTATTCATGGTTTATTCATTTATAATTCAGTAATTTACTATTCAATGGGCTACTAATAAGTAGTACTCAAGAAAAAATAGAAATAAAATAGAATTCAACATCATATGAAATTTGTGTTTAGGGACTAAAAGCTCATTTCAAACACTACATATTATAATTCTGCTCTGGAAAGATAATACCAGAGCCAGCTATTACTTAAAGGAAGAACTAAAGTGTTCACCCTATAAAAAGTGCCCTAACATTTTTATATTTTAAAAGGACCTTGTGAGGTCCAGGGATTTAGCTCAGTGGTTCTGCTGCCTGCCTCACAAGCCCAAGGACCTGAGTTCAATCCCTGGTACCAAAAAAAACCCCAAAAAACGGCCTTGTGCTGGTGTCATAGCAATTGGTACTAGTATAAAATATATATTTGGAGAACACAGAAGCCAATACCTTTCCAAAGCTTATGATTAGCATTTGAACTCAGGCCTCTAATGTTGGAGAGTAGTCGCTTTCTCCACATTGAATTTGAAGAGACGCACTAGTTGCAGTTTCCAAGTTGGAGGAGGACATTTCCCCCATTATCCTCCAGGCAAACCTTAAATGGGAATCTCATGCTGCAACAAAGCAGTTCTAAGTGATTCAAACTTATCTTAAAGAACCATCTGGAAATTTTTTTCAATCATCTACTTCCAGGGAACTCACATGAGATGAATCTGTGGGCTGAGGGAAATTAATGAGCAGAAGAACTCATAAGCAGAACCCGTTGCTCACAGAACTGCCTCATGCTTGCAAGGCCTGCTAGAGCCCAGTCTCCTACTATTGCTTCACTTGATAATGGACTGTTTGTGTGTTGTTTGTGCTTGGTTTTATTTGACAATGGATCATATCGCACCAAGTTCATGGCATTCAAATTGACACACAGTCTCCAGGAATTTCTTTATGCCTCACCAGAACACTAAGACAAGGTGAAAGGTGTTCAAAAGCAGAGTGTCTGTCAGCAGAGTATTTCAATGCTTTATTCCAAAATTTTAAATAGCTGCTCTGTGAGTCACATTCAGGGCTCATCTTGGATTTACCTCTATGTAGCTTGGTTCTCTGCTACTCACACCAACATCCTTGCATCCACTCAGAGCTCTGGGCAAGAAGCTGAGCAGCTGCGCTGTGCCTGATGTAATCCAAACAAATGGAGTTTGTGTATTACTCCATCAGTGAATCAGAGAGGCACATTCAAAAGTCATATATATTGCTTAAAGTACCTAAAATACCCCACTTTGGAATAGATTATGATGAGTAGCCGGAGTTGATGTGACTGTGAGATAAAATAGTTGAGGTATATTGTTTTCCCTCCTGTATGAATCCCAACAACCTCTAGAATTCATGGTTAACTGTCATTTAAAAATATCTGATGGATCTGTGTGTGTATAACAAGTAGGTGAGACTATGTGCATTTTTCCTGTAAAGAGATGCAATTGGCACACAAGGTGTAATTGAAATATTTTGTCTTGACTAGAATCAATTGCTATTCTGTATGAGGTGTCAATTTTGCACTCAAGTCATATACATAAAAAGTGCAACCATATTTCTTCTAAATCTCTAATGTAGGCACAGACCCATGTATATATGTCACCCTTATGCACTATGCCCTATCATTATTCCTAGAACACTGGTTTCAGAAGATGTAGTATATTATTCTTAGAAGAATATAGGCTTGGAACAAGTAAACTTGTACAGTGTATGGTTTACAGATGATCTTATAATCTTGTGATCTGTGAATCATGGCCTTTGTAATTCTGAAAGAACGGCATCTTCATTCTTAATCCATGAACATGGAATAGGAATCTGTTCTGCTTCAGTGCAACAGTTACAACAGGTTATTACTATTCACACAATCCACAAAATTCTCAATGAATGTAAGTTTCACTCAGACTTGAAACTGCAAGCAGTAAGAGTGAATAAAGAATCTCTTAAGTCTTTACTTGTACCACTTGGAACTCTAGTTGGTCTTGCTGGAGCCCTGATCTCCAGTCTTGAAGATCACATATTATAAACTCAAGTGTCATCCATTCAGACTAAACAAACAGGAGTCAGTAGGAATGTATCCCAAGACTATGTCAAGAATTCATTCACATAATGACAGGAATACATTCTGGTTATTGCAATTCATAGAAAAATGTTTTTAAAAATCAAAGGAAACATGATATTTAATGGCAGTGACATCATATGAAAACTAAACAATTTAAATATAAAAATAAAACAAAAAATAACAGGCCACATAAAAATATGTACTAGGACAGATTTGACTGAAACATCTACTGTAATCATTAAAAAATATGATCACAGAAATCCCATTAATATAAAATACAAATGTGTATAAACAAAGAGAATAGAAGGCTATAAAGATTCCAGAAATTTTTTAGACATTTCTTAAAGCAATCCATGCAATTAAAAACTTAATTCAACTCACTTATATTTATGAAGAGTGGTGGAGCCTGGGCAAATATTTGTATCTTTCTGTGCGTGGCTAATTTTACTTAAGATAATGTCCTCCAGTTCTCTCTGTGTTACCATGAATGATAGAATTTCATCACATATAGATAAGCAAACAGCAACAAAGAGATTTAAATTTTTAATCAAGTCACAACCAAAACCTAATGTCTGTGTTGGATCCAGAATATCATGTTCCTGAAGAATAGTATAGTGCTGGGGATTTATTTAACTCAGTGGTACTGCCTCCTGCCTCACAAGTGCAAAGTTCCTGAGTTCAACCCCTGGTACCAGAAAAAAAAAAAAAAGAGTAGTACAAAATTACTTACAAGACATTTTGTTGCTGTTCAGGTATTAAGTGACCTTACTCAAAAGGTTTTAAAATAAGATTTTTCTCTATGAATTGCAATAATGAGATATCTAACCTCTTTAACATTTTGCCAAGAAATTATATATATAATATACAAATAGATAACTGAATATATTGAATTAGTTGATAAAATGTATTATAAAATTCAGAATTAATTTCGGATTCATTCAAGATCTACTTTTAAAAAGTATAATTTCAAAAATCTATATATGTCTTTCTCAAATTTTTTGATTAATTATTATACAAGATAAATACTAAGTTCCCACGGAAGTTAAAATATTTAAAAAATTATTTTACTTATAACATGAGTGATGGGCAAGGAATGAGGACAAATAGATGCGGAACTTGTGAAAGCCTGTAATTGCTTTCTGCATAATCATGCTTGGTACTGGGATAGGTTTTGAATATATGTACTCTTTTATCTTAAAAAAAAGAATTTACTTAGCTTCTGCCTAAAATAACATAAACATTTGTTGGAATTGCTTAATGCATATTCAAAGTTCCCATTGGGTCCCTTGTTCATAGCCGTCTGTAAGTGTAGACATGACAAGAAAACTGCACTTCTTTTAGCTCAGTTTGACATCATTTTCTTGGCATCTCCTGATCAGTCATTGTGCAGGAGTCAAGCCTGCTGTGATAGTGATTTCAGTGTTAAAAGTGGTTGTCACCACATGTTATTAAAATTCCCCCAAGATATTCAGTGATATCTGCACTCCTCAGAAATTGTAAAAACAAGCTACCTAAACTAGCACACTTCTCAGGGGAAAAACTATCAAGTCATTTATCAGCTCCATCCATTTTTGAAAATACGTTATGATGGCAGTCATAACCTGTACATTCTTAGTTAAAGGTTGAAGCAAATGTTTACTTTACGAAGGGAATGACTGCAAAATATATTTCTCCTGTTAAACTACTGTATTTTTATTTCTATAAAAATGGTTAGTCTACTATATATAGTATTAATATCTTAGGTTCCTAGTTTACATGCATCATTAACATGATTGTTGAAAATAAAAAGCATTAGATACAAAGAACATAAATATTTAACAAAGTACTACCTTAGTTCTTTTATCATGTTATTTAAAATAAATTAGATCTCTAATCTATTTATTTTCTATAATGTACATATTATCTATCTTTCTCTCTAATCTGTCTAGTTTTACCCTTTCTTCCGGGTCCTGAGATCTTATGCTGGATAATTAATATATTGCATTAGTATCTGAATTCTAATCAACCTGGTCTTATAATTCCCTTTCAATACTGACAAGTTTGTTTGAGGGTTATATGTGTTTTAATTTTGACAAATGATATGCCCCTTTGTGTTATATTACTAAACCAAAATGTTTCAAGCTCAAAATAATGTTTCAACCAATACCACCTAGATACAATTGGCAGCCATATTTTTCTCCCTCTTTTCCCCTTCCCTGCCCTCTGCTCATTCCCTTGGGCTCCCTTCTTCTCCCCTTTCCTCTTTTCCTGCTTCACACCTGAGTGATCTACAGTATGAAAGCAGACTTTGTAAGTTTCGCTGCTTTACATCCAATATTTAACCATTCATCTAAAGAGTAATGAAGACACTGACAATCCCTTACCAAAAATTGCCTGAAGCAGTCAGAATTTTAAAATGTAGGATTTTTATCATCCCTTCTATATTCATTAGAAACTAATACTCTTGAGAGAAAATTTTCACTTTTTTCATTTGATCACTTATTTTGGAGATATTGTGGATTTTTTGATTTTTAAATATTTAATTACAACAATTACTGAAGTGCATTTATCAGTCTTGAAAAACTGAAAAAGATTTTAAATATCAGCTAGGATTGAGATCATTAGTTACAAAAATATTCAATTATTTCTTTTTGTTCAGGGCATGATCTAATCTAGATTAAATCTTTGCAACCGATTTTCTCTCTCTAGTCTACTTTATGTAGAAGAGGCCCTTGTTCAGAACATTGACTTTCTAAAGTCATAAAGAGTTAGATGTCCTGTAGAATATTTTCTACTCTGAACTTGGGAGTTACAATATTTCCCTTACATTATTTGGATTATTTGGAGGTTCTGTATCATCTATAGATCATAAGCCCTATATCATGATGATTGTTTATTGAAACCTCCAAATAAAGACACAGTTGGCTGACATCTTGATTTAAGCATTAGGAGACTCTGACTCACAGAAGCTGAGATAATAAATTTGTGTTGCTTTATGTCCATAAGTTTGTTACACATGACTTGAAAACATACACAGAGTTAATGACTATTCTAAAAAAAGGATTTCTTTTTTTCTGTTGTCAATAAAATCAACACACTAGAAAAGTGAATCGGAATCAATACATTGATAAGAAAACGAATGAGGTATGCTTACAGGAACATGTGAATGCAGGAAATACTAAACGAGTGAGTGCAAGTGCCAAGAATATTGACAAAGAGTGTACATGCAGAATATGACTTCAGAACCACTGTTCTCCTTCAGAACCGATCTCATGCAGCACTACAGCAGAAAATATTTCATTGTGTGCCCTTGGGCTGCACCAGCAGGGCAATGCTGTGGCCCCAAGCAATGTGATAGTGCTGAGTCTTCAGTCTCAGCATGCTCTGGCTCAGATTGCCTCAGAGACTGAAGAGGAGTTGCTGTGCCACTGCCCTCACTGTTTCCTCCAAAGCCTTCTCCTTCAAATTAGAATAATGAACCTTTTCTTCCTATTACACATTATCTAAACAGACCAAGAATTCTACACTATGAGCAACAGAGTTTCTACATTTTCAACAGCTCTTAATTCCATTCAAAAATATTATAAAACTTACTACTTAATATCAAAGGGTTGCTTTGAGATGCATTAAAAGGATAAGAAAAATGATATTATGTATTCTCTGTAATTCAATCTGGGAATGTTTTCTTCGCTTTCTTGATTATATTGGAATAAAACTTCAAATAGCTAGCTTAAAAAATCGTTGAAGCAATTAAAGAATTTATGAGAATAGATCTCATTTTCCATTAGTCCTAACAGGTCAGATCCAAGTGAGCATTGCCTATTCATTTCAAAGAGATATATTGACCTTAGTCATTTCTATGTGACTTTAAATAAGATGCACATTATCATTAAGAGAATGAAATCAAAACCAGAAGATCTAAAGTCATGTTGGCATAAGGTTGTGAATAATACAATATATATGCTTGATAAGTCGTTTTAATTTGCCATCATTGAAATGGGAAATCAAACATTATCCAATTAACAGAGGTCATTTCATTTTTATGGTAGAAGATACAATCTCCAAAACATTCCTTCACAAACAGCAAATTATCTGAATTACTAACACAGGCACCAATTGCATGTCTTATTGACACTAGGAAATTTGAATGACTAAAGTCCTGATATATGTTTAGAAATTTAAAAAGTGTCCCTCAAATAAAATCCCATATCTTCATGATATTTGTATGTCCTTGTGCAAAGTGTTCTAGACAGAACTAATAAAAGTACTAAAAATAGATCAGACTATCTAAAGGACAAATATCAGAGAGAATCAGCAATATATTTTTACTGGATATTCACAAAGTAATGTATATTTGTTCTCAACAATACTGGCAAAGGCATTACATAAAAAATAATTGGCATACTAAAATGACAAAAATATCTACTAAAAAGTAGGAATGGGAATTCTTTATAATTAAAGAATGTATTAACATTATCATTTGAAGCCACTTATTTTTTTGGCTTATCTAACTAATGATATGCCATCACTCACCAAAATTAAGTTTTAATAAATGTGATTTTACACACGTTTTGATGTTATAAAATCAACTGCAAAAAACTAATCATGACATCTGTAGTCACAGGCTTAGTCTATACTTAAAACTTAGGTTAAGAGTCACTTTTTTGCAGTCATAATGAGAGTGGACAAATGAAATTATGCATACTACAAAGACCTTACATATTAAAAAGTAATAAAATTTTATTCCAATTCTTAGGATCCTTTCTCAACCCAATAAAGGCCCAGGGAAGACAACTGCTTGAGCAGAGCTTCCCGTAAGCCTACTGCTGTCTAGGAAAGTGTTCAGAGATCTCCCAGCATAAGACCACAGGCTCAGAAAAGGACACAGCCCCCTAGGGACCCAGTCTAACCTTGAATCCAGTCCTAATTCAGAATCTCAGAATTCATTTGTACCTGGTGTCATCAGGGTCTAACTCTCCAGGCTTGCAGCTGCAGCTACAGATATGAAAGAAATGGTGTGCTTGCTTCCTAGTGCAGCCATAACACTACCACACAGTAATGAGGGATGGAAAAGTTAGAAGAGATGGTGTACATTATCAATGCATGATCTGTGCATGTATGGAACTGTCACACTGAAACCATGAAACCCACAATTTGTACAATTAATACACATTAATAAAAAACCCAGAATTTTATTCTCTCACAATGCTGGAGGATAGAAATCTGACATTTAAATATCAACAGGACTGGTTCCTTCCAGACACTTGGAGGGAAAATCTGTTCCATACATCTTTCTTAATTTTTGGTAGTTTGCTGAAAATCCATGGCTTTCTTTGGGTTGTAGATAAATCACTCAATGTCCCTGTCCACATCATGATATCCTGAAGTTAAGAATCACATTTTTTTCAGTGTGTGTCTTCATTATTATAAGGACAATAGTCACTGGATATACAGCCTATCCAATTTAATATAACTTAATTGTAACAAGTAATTACAGCTGGAAAGATCTGTTTCAAAATAAGCCACTTTCTGAAGTTCCAGGTGGATATGGATGGTGGAGATAGTATTCAATCTAAAATCCCACACTCTGTATCCCACACATTTATATAGATATTTGTATTAGTTTTCTGGGAATGCCCTAATAAATTATAACAAGTTAGGTGTCTAGAAACAATAGAAATTTTATTGTTGCCATCCTGAAGATTAGAAGTCTCGCATTAGTATATTGACAGAGTTGGTTCCTTCTGCAGAGTCTTAGGAATGATCTGCTCTTGCTTCTCTCCTGAAGAAGATGTAGCTAGAGAGTAGAACCTGAGGTCATCATGCCAGCTGGGTGTTTGACAGTGGCTATTTGCTGGGAAGTTGATCACAGAAGACCCATGTCTAGGAAATCCAACATGCTAGAATCACTTCTAGAAAAAGTACCTCTTTCATCCTTCAGCTGTAGGAGGAGAGTAGGCACCACTAATTCACATCTTTAAACATTCACTAACATTTTACCACACCTTAAATAGAAGAATAAATAAGATGCCACTACATGACAATAATATTTAGAGTGGAATAATGCCTTTCATGTACGACTGAAGAAAAATGAGAGCAAATGTGCTATCTTTATTGACTGCCTTACATGTAATATCACGTGTGTGTGTGAAGACAATGAAGTTTGACAATCATTTTTATTATCTAACCAAGGATGTTTGAAATTAGAACAATGTATTGTTAAACCACTAATTAGATGAATTTCCAATCACAATGTGATGGACAGGGAGCTAAAAAATAACCATATTTAAAAAGGCAAAATTTATTACCTATTCTGAAAGTTCTGCATAACGCATTTCTTCTGCAAATATTTTACAATGTCAGTGGCCTCAGAGTAAGCATCATAGTATTGTGACAAGGCTCATGAGTGAGAATCATAAATCAATAATTAATCATCAGTAAATAATCATCACCAATATGTATCATATATAAATATTAGAGGGTAAAAAGCAAAGCAGTCTGTGCAAGTAAAAAGAGACACAATATCTGTGCATAAAGAAAGAAAGAAATGTTAAGTACACATTTTCTATTGAGGAATTTAAACAGAACTGTCACAGGGAACAACTTTTAGTTCTATGATATAATTTCTTTCCATTACAAATGTGAGATCATATATTTACATTTTATAAACTCATGAGAGTTGTTCAGCTACAGCTGGAAAGCAGGAGCTAAAAAGGGAGGTCTTTTAATGAACCAAATTGCTTAATTACCTAGCCTAACCTGGGGTCATTATAAGCTAGACAGACAGCAAACTTAATGAGAAACAGGGTCAACATGGTTAGACGATGCATTCAGGTCAATTAGAGTGGTAAAGCTATTCACATCCATAAAGATTGAGGATTAATTTAGTAGGGAAAAAATATGATGGGGTGGATAACTCTCCATCTTCTCTTGGAAAGAATATAAACTCCATTATTAAATATGAAATATGGCTTCATTATTCAGAATAACATATTGAAGATAAGGCACAGTCTCAGAATATTTGACACATTGATGTATATATGTACAAATTGTGATCAAAAACTTCAGACACTTCAAGTTTTTAAAAGAATTATTACAGTAAAAAATACATTGCCGTTAATCTCTCTTGAGATGTTTCCTCTTGCTTTGCACACTCTTAGCCCATCATTCTTGCCATTTTCTGAAGCAGTTCTGGAAGACCTCTTCTATGTGTGTCTTTGGTCATGTTGTTGCAGATGCTTGGATGTCCTGAATCCATCCAGAGAATTTAGATTTTGTTGTCATTTTAACTTCATAGAATAGCCAAAAGTCACACAGTGCCAGATGAAGACATACCATTTTTTATTTGACATAAATAACTATATACATTTTAAATCCATTCAGGATATCAAGGCAACCATAAGAAGACACTCCTCAAAGAACTGCATCAGAAAATGACAAGAACAATGACAAGAACAATGGAATAAGTGGCTTTAGAGCTAGGGGGAGTATTTTGAAGGACATTAATGGCAAGGTATATTTCACTATAATAAATTTTTTCATTTGTAATTAAAATACCATATTAGTTGATCACACCTCATATGTTACAATGTCGAATAATTATCTAATTTTTTTATTTAAACATATAAAAATGTAAAAATATTATTTGCAATTTCATTTAGTTCACTTTAAATATTAACTATATGGTCATACAAACTATATATCTGGCATTTACATTATATATGCCAAAAAATGTATATAGATAGATAGATAGATGATAGAGTTATCAATGTACATTAAGTGCACAAGTGAAAATTTATTTGTCTAAATTTTCTTTAAGGATTTACTTTTAGGTAACATTATGTAGCTAGAATCTAGATAGTGTCTCCAGCAGTAAACAAAAGTTGCTTCCTTTATTGTTTAACATTCAATCTTTTTTGTTTGTTTGTTTCTTAAAAATATTATGGTTTTACCTAAAAAACTTTACCAATTTTAATGAATTTTCTAATGGAAAATCAAAATGTTTGCTGCATGTTGACTTAGCCAAGCAATCAACTGTTCTGTCAGTGTGGTACTGACTTACAAATAGAACTAAGTCATCAGCAAATAAAAGTCATTTGTTCCCTACTTATTAAAATGTCATTCCTAAATTACCTGAAATTGTGCATTTACAATATATTATTTATATTTTCCTGTCTTTGGAAAAATGCTGAAAATTATAAAACAAGCTATTCAATCTGTCCCTTTAAAATCATAAGGTTAGTAACTAACATTTATGGAGATAATGTGTCATAGAATTTTGGACAAATGTCTGCCTGGGTTTGAATGCAGCTTTAGCTGGATAAAGAACTAGCTGAAAGAGCTTGAATATGCATGTTTTTATGCCCTCAGGCTTAGTTTCTACAAATCAAATATAGACATAATTACATCTACATAAAAAATTTGCTGAGAAGAACAAATTATTAAAAGTACCCAGCATAACACACCTGTGCTGAGATTTCAAAAAAAACCAAGAAACAATTCTCTATTTAATATTTAAAAATAAATTATCTAAATTTGAGAAATATTTTATATTTAGATTTAATGTGGATTTCTATGGCACTGAATACATTTCTGGTGGTTACAGACTCCTCCTGGAGAGGTAACATATCATTCTACTGTTATATCACAATATGAAAAATAGTGAATGGATAGAATAAAAGTTCAAGTTAATCAAAATATTGCTTGACAAAGCAAATAATTGAATTGCACTTGCAGTGCACTGTGGTAGACAGTAATTAACATGCAGCATCTTCAACATTTGAGTACAACTTCCAATTTCCATTTTAACATCATAGAATGCTGTCTACACATTTTTTAATGGTGCCCATGATAATAATATATTCTCTTTTTAATCATATTCCACGTTGCAAGAAATGAAGCTTGCAATTTTCCCAGGTGCTTACCAAATTACTACTGCAAGCTAATTCTCAACCCCCAAGTTAAGAGTTTCAACACAGTGCACATTAACAGCCTGCTTATGTTCTTCCTGTGCAGCAGAAGGTAAGTTAATATGTGCCTCAATTATATCCAGTTTGTGCATTTATTGCACCCTGTGGGCAGCTGTAAGAAAGCTGTAAACGTACTTATCCTGCTCTTTTAATGGTTTACTACATTACAGTAGAGAAAGAGTGACAAAATGAAAGTAAGTAGTGAATAAAGAGAAGAAAGATAATAAATATGGAGATAGAAAAAATATGAGTGAATGAAGAACTAATAAAACTTCAAATTGAAAATCAAAGATTTAAATTTTTTGATGTAATTTATATCTATAGCTGTATTTATAGACACGAATAACTACACATATCCAGGCCATATTCTATACACACATTATTTTATGGATATTTATTTAGTTTAATGAACATTCAAGAATGTCTCTATTTATAGCAAGAAATTAAGTCATAAGAGGAAAAATTTAAAGTATCTACCAGAAAGAATAGTCTTTGGGATGCCTTTAATTTGCATATGCCAATTCATTATTCCCTAAAATCTCAAGACAAGACAGTTTTCCTTAGCTTCTCAACAAACTTAAATATCTAGGTCAAATGACAATGTGAAATTTTAATTTACATATGTAGGTCCAAGATATTTAAAATGCTGCCCCAGCTGTACAAGATAATGATCTAAAAATCTACTGAGAAATTGCAAGTTAGAAACATTGACTATTTTCCTGACAATCAATATTTGTAGTCTTATTGACAGAGTAAAAATCAAAATAAAGTAGAGAATACTAATATAAGGGACATTCTGATTATTTTTCTGTTTTATTATGTAGTACAATAGCAAATAAAAATCAAACGTGATTGACAAAGCTTAACACATTCTTGATACTAAACTTTAAATATCTAATGATAATATCAGATAGTTTATAAAAGAATTCCTAAATTAGACCTTACAGTATACCTGAAACTTTTCATTATTTTATTATCTTTCTAAGACTACTCATAAAGGTCAAACCTATTTGTGAAAATATCATGTTAGGCATTAATTTTTAACTTTTATGTTACCACAGGAAAAATAAGAACTAATGATACAATAATCTAAGCAGTGAGTAATCTTCTAAGCAGTGATAAATTCTCCTACTCACAAAACTCGAGTTCTTTTCTCTTTTCTTTTATATTTGTTTGAATGGTCATGATATCAGAGACTCTGTTTTTTGCTAGTTTAAGTGTTTTCCAATCCTGATGTTCAGCAGGGAGAAGTTAAAAACAATCTTCCTAATTTAGTTTATGCACTCAGCTCTTGTTATTCATTAACTTTGAAATTCTCCCAACCTGAGGCTCTCCGGACAAGAATGGATTGCATGAAGAAAAAGTACCTGAGATAAAGTGGGGCATCAAGTAATTCTCTGTTAACCAGTAGATATTGAGTCAAATTATAAAAGATGTTAAGTTGTACAACTTCCAGACTGACAGGGAAATTATAAGTTTCCTCTGTCCCTATTGGCTCCATTTCTCTGTTCAGTTTTTATTATAACTGTTGAAAGTTTATGATTTCTAAATTGCAAGCATGAATATATTGTCCTTTCTTAAAACCTTTCAATGGCCCACAATACATTGAAATGAAGACCTGCATATTTTCATTTCATATGTGCACACAGTTATGCTCTATTTCCCACCTTCCTTTTCAGTCCTTTTCCTGTCACTTCCCAGCACAGACCCACATTCTAGCTGCAATGCAGATCATGCAATACTCATCTATCTCTCAGTGCTTCTCACATCCATATCTTTTCTAAAACATTACTTTGAAATCTGCCTGCCTTATTTAAGATGCCAGTCTTAGCCATCTGGAAAATTCTCAAGCACATTTTGAATCCTGATAAAGTACAGTTTTAATAATCTCTTCTTTGATATACTATCAAAGCAAAGTTATTTCTTCATTTGTGTATCTTCTCTCATTGCCTATGAGTTTCTACATGTTTCCAAAACCAAGGTGAACCTTCATTTTCTGTGTGCTCAGTCTGAAAATCTGAACAAGAATGAAAGTCAATATGTACAAAGTGTGGTATGAATCTCTTCAATAATTGAGAATCCTTTATTGCCTTGGTCACATAGATATTTATTTATTTAGTTAGTTAGTTATTTAGTTATTGGTACCAGGGATCAAACTTGGGACCTTGGGCTTGCGAGGCAGGCAGCAGAACCACTGAGTTAATTCCCCAAGTCACATATATTTTAAACACCAGTTCACTTCTACACATATGCAGTCTTTAAGTACCATGCACATGTTTCAATTTTGAAAGTTGTTAAATTCAGTGGAAAACAGATGAGCTAATAGTAAGGTAGAGCAACAGTTTTGCTAGACACCTCTGAATCCCAGGCCTGGTGCCTCCTCCACACCTATCTTTTAACCCAGACAGATGTATACTTATTGCTTATTTGCTTATCAAGGAAAGAGGGTGATGGGTACAATCATTTCATCAGCAAATCCTAGCTACTATTAACATATCAATATATATAAGATATGGCAATAAGAGGATTGTTAAATATAGTTGGAAACAAACTTTCAAAATTACAAATAAATATCAAAACCAAATCATTAGGCATCTATGAGAGATCAACCTATTGCATACACCATAGAGATAATTACTAACATTTCTTTATGAATGAGATGTATCAGTACTGCATCAAACTTTGAAATGTCAACTAGATTTCCATTTCAGGGTAACACAAAAATCTGACTCTAAAAGTTTTGAAGGGAAGAGCAGTTTTCATTTTTTTCTAAAGACTATTGCAGAGGTTCCCAAATTTTCACAAAGTGTTCTTATATCTCATCATCCCTCTGCCACACCAACAACAATCCTGAACATATGTATTAAACATTTGGTACAAAAATTAACATTCGTGTGTATCCTGACAACTGAAGAATCATATGGGAAAACAGTAATATAAAAAATTGGAAATTAGATATTTCATGCTTAAACAACTATAATTACAGATCTGATGTTTTTCTCAGTTCTGGGAGTCAGATTAGACAAAGTCTTTCACTTTTCCTGCTTCACATGGATTTTCTTGTGATCCTTGCTTTGTATCAAAGCAATCACCAAGAACCCAGCCTTGCAAAACATGGAACCATTGAAAGGAGAATGGCTTATGTTGAAACTATGAATGACACTGAGCTAGTAATTTGTGTTACAATGTACAGATGTCACTGGTTTTCTCTCAAAAATTTAAATAACCTAAGCTCTGTGATTTTGCTGCAGTACCTTGAGCATCTTTTGACACAGTTGGGCAATGATAGGGCTATGACGCTTTTAATCCATTGAATGCATACCTGGCAAAAGTAGTATTTGTAGGAGAGCACCGTACATCATTTTAAGAAAAGTCACTACATATTCCCACTGGACCCAGTCTTGTGGGAAAATTTTCCATCTGAGTAATATCAAAATTGGTCATGCCAGGGATTTAGCTCAGTGTTTCCACCACCTGCCTTGCAAGCACAAGATCCCGAGTTCGATTCCTGATACCAGAAAAAAAAAAAAAAAAGATTGGTTATGTGACTTGCCTTGGGCAGTGAAATGTATGGTAAAATGACTTGTGATACTTTCAAATAGAAGCTTGCTTCCACTCCTGCGTTCCTTCTCTGATAGGATGTAGAAAGTTATAGATAGTTCCTCACTCTCTGCTTTAGGAGGATATAGGGCAAAATTTCAGCAAGTGTAAGTATAAAATTAGCATAGATACACAAGCTCCTGAAACGTGGGATAACTTATTGCTGTGGCTCAACTTACATACAGCTTACTGACAAGATGGATAGTTTAATAATTAACATGTTTTCAATTAATACCTAAGTTTTTAAATCTCAGAATAAATTTAATGGACAGATAAAATATTTCCTTATGTTTTTAAAAAATTATTTCTATATTTTAAACTTAAAAAAATACTTGAACATTTCAGTTTCATAGAACATTGATTCAGTATTAGTCTCCAGTTTATTCTCTCTCTCTTTTTCTCCATCATTACCACTTCTTCAATGCTCACTATGAATAAAAAGCACTCACAATAAATTTTCTTTATTGATTCAAAAATTATGGCACTGAGCTATGAAATTCTAGAAACAGAAGACTCTATAAAATAACATAAATGCATATGATGCCAAGTAATTTGGGGGGACATAGAAATGAAGCAAATAGTATTACTTTTATATTATCAGTTTGTTTCTCAACTTACCTAAGCGTAAGAACTATGATTGGGTAGATCATTTAAGAAAGGAAGAAAATGAATCATGTAACTGACATTACAAAAAGAGCTATGCCTTCTGAGAATAATAATTTATCTTTTACATATTTAAACTTTTTCCAGTATTTTGGCTAGCTATCCTATGAATAAAAGGGAAAAACAAGAAAAACCACTAACTTTCCCACACAAACATTCACTATAGTGAATCTTGGTTACACTGTTAATCTCATATTTATCTTGTTTCCTTTTGTGGTGTTAAATTCCTTGTTTCCAACATCATAATAAATTCTAATCTCATTTATGATAAGTTATAATGGTGACAGTATAAGACACGAAAAAAATATAGCATAAGGAAATTTTAGGTAGAATGATTTTTCAGTTTCCTGAGAGATGTCAGCACTGGGTCTTTACAATAGCATTGTATAAATTCAAAAAGGTTTTTTTCTCATACTAACATTGCCATGGAAAGGTATTAAAAATAAATTAAGAATTTATGTCAAGCTAGAAAATACTTTTGAATTGTAACTCTGTCACTTAGTTGTGCCAATACATCAATCTACTTAGCAGTAAAAAAGCAAATCAAATAAAGTATTATTTTACCTATTCAGGTCTTGGTTTCTGTTTGAGATGTTTATGAAATAATTGCTAATTTTTGAGGACATGTGTAATATTCAGGACACAATTATTTTTAAATCTTCTAATAAAATTGTTAATGATAATTGTAACATGCCTATATTTTGCTACTATTATTTTCTATAGATTTCATATGGAATTACAATTGTTTAATTGTTGGTTTTATTTTGTCATTAAGACACACTGCATATTAATCATACATTCATCATTATCAGAATAAAAGCCTCAATCACGTGCCTCATTCCAAATGCTTTAGTGGGATGACAAGCTACCAGAAATATTTCCTAATATTTGAAACCTAGAAAAGGAGACATCAAATTTGTCAGCAAAACTGCAGATATGACTCTATCAATAATCCATGGCACTTTGTATTCCCCATCTGTGGCTGTTACACAGCTTTTGATGACAGCAGCTCCAACTTCATCATATGATCCACTGGGATAGAAACTCATAACTGCCTTTCAACTCAGAGCCTTAGTATAAAAGGTAATAACCACAGCCAGTCAGTATAGAGGAGATTATAAGAGTGCAGCAATGAACACAAAAGTTTTGGGAAAAGCAGTTTGACATAAAACCTGACAAAAACAAGCCCAGAAGGACAGCTCCTTAAATGTTAAAGGCAGGAAAGAAATGGATATCTTTGAAACACTTGTTTTGGATAGTTTGAAAATTGTGTTCTTTAGTAGCTGCGTTCATTCATTTTAAACTGCTTTAAATAATTTCCATATATCCTTCCTGTACATACACAAATGCTTAATGCCAAAGAATGAAATAAAAAATAGTCCTAAGAACATGTCACCTAACAATTTCAAAGAGTCTACTGCTCCTCAACACACATTGAAATATTTTACCTCTCATTACTATAATTCATTGCTCTCAGGATATTCAGAGTCAAGCCCTATGGGGTGGAATGTGAGCTGGAGGTTTATACCATCATGAAGTTGATACCTACAATTTTAGGAATTTTGTGAGACAGTTATTAAACACAGGAATTATTTAAAAGTCAAATTATTTACATTTACAATTATACTAAAGCAAATGGAATAAGCAAAAATTACTTTTAGTATTTTCACCACTTTTTACTATTAACTAGACTTGAAAAAATATGTCTGTGTGTCTGTCAGATAGAAGTACTGTAGAATGGTGTGCTCCTATGCTTCTCTGCCTAGAGATTCTACATTGGTCTGTCAATAAATTAAAATCAGCTACACTGGGAGTATGTACACCACGGATCTGCAAAAGCAACTACTCAGGCTCCCTCTGCCCTCAACAACCTGGTTGTTAAGGGTTTTTGAGAACATCACTGGGTTAAGAAGTTTTATATTATCATCTCCAAGGTCTGCATTTGAAAAGCAATGTATTTACTCCTATCATCAGACGTGCAAAATGCAAACTCATAATCTGAATATTCCATAGCTGCCTTTAGAAATGAGAAATGGTATTTCATAAGTTTCTCAAGAGTGTTATTAAACTCAACTTAGCAATTAATTTTATCTGCTCATTCTAGAAGTTCAAATCTCCTTTAACTTGAGTGTCATTAACTTTTTTTTTTATATTTATTTATTTTTCCTGTACCAGGGATTGAACTCAGGACCTTGCACTAGCAAAGCAGGCATGGTGCCACTGAGCTAAAACCCCAGCCATTTTGATTTTTTTTTTCATTGCCTACTTTTAAAGTCTAAAATTTTTTAAAGGGAAAAACATCTAAAACTAAAACGTTAAAACATTTCCTTAAAAATTCAAGGTGATGAGTCTGAAACAATATTTAAAAATGTTATCCTTTTAAATTAAAAAGAATGGACATATATCCACTTGCACTCATTATCACCAATGAATGTTTCATGTTTGGGGGGATGACTGAAATAATACACATGTGAAAATCAATAAACAAATGACCATAGACTAGGAAATCAAAACAACTCACAAGATGGGAGGGGGTCATTGACTGTTCTGGGATGGAGAACTGGGAGGAAACTGGGGGTTAGGACAGCTCTGTGACCGGAAACTCACTGTAGAACCACCTCCTGAACCTCCCTGGAGAGGTAAAGGAAGAAACAAGAATGACGAGAAGGAGGCACAACACCAGACCTGTAGCCATGGCGAACACTGATGGTACTTCCAAAGGACACTCTTGAAATGGTTACAAAACTCTGTGGAATCCATACGAAGTAGAAATAGGAGCCTACTTTAATATCAAGTATTCTTTCAACTTGTAACTTGTAAGCTTGAAGAATTTAATAAACTGACTGTAATTAAAAGCTAAAGGGCAGCTTTCTCAACAGTTGAGAAATCATTTGAAGGAGTATTTATAGATTGAGATTATTGAATACGATCTTGGCAAATTGTCTGGCCCAGCTTCAATTTCTGAGAAAAAGTTTATGCACCCAAGTACTGTGGTGTCTATTCTATTTTTAAATGCCTCAAGAAGAAAAAGTCTATTTGACAACCAAACTATGATTTCATAATTGCCACAAGTTATTTATACTTAACGTTTTTGTTCTGTACTAGAAATATATACACATATGTTATGCGAATAGTCATTGTTAAAATGTTAGATGTTAGGGGCCAGAAATGTAGCTCAGCAGCACAGTCCCTGCCTGGCAAGAGCAAGGCCCTGAGTCCAATTCCAAGTACCAAAAAACAAACAAACAACATAGGAACAAATAAAAGAAATAAAATGTTAAACTTTCACAACTTTTGCATAAAATAAATCAGGTGACTATTAGTCATCATAAGAGTGAAATGCAAATTAAAGAAAGAAATATAAATCCTCAAATTTTTGCTATTTTTTTGCTGAATCAAAACTGTTTACTTGATTGGAGCACAGCAGTACTTAAGATAACAACATATTTTTCTGTTCATATAATTTGTATACAGATCATATTTTTATTTACATACTCTACATATATTCCTATGACAGTTAAATAAAACATTTCACCTGTAATGTTTCCTAGAAATTTATTATATTCAAACTAAAAAAATGACAGCAATTCAAAATGTATTTTCTGCTAGGCTAAATGTTTTGTATAAGTAATCACCCATATGTTTAAAAGAATGGCTACATAGGTAGGTAGTGACAATTACTGATTGAAAGTTTATACATTTTCTTTTGCTTAAATAAGTAATATTCCACCATTATTTGAAAAACAAACTAGTTCAATGGCTAATGATATGATTTATGTACAAATACACTGAATTTTAAAAGCATTTCTTTCAAAATGGAAAGTTCAGGACATCAGAAACCTTTGCAAAGTTTGGATGGAGAAGATGAAAGAGCAGCTAATTCTTTTGAGTCCTGTGGGGAGTTCATGCTGTTTATTGGTTGGTGTCCCCCTTCTCACTTCAAAGATAATTCATAAATTGATAGGCATTTAATGGATATAACTACTCAGCAGTAAAAGCTGCTATAGGTTCTGTATAAAGCACTTGCTTATATTATTCACTGTACTGGAAAAACATTTTAACCTAAATCAAAAAATTTATGTAAACTATCCAGTTGAATTTAGTGACTATTCTTTTATAACTAAAAAAGCTATAACCTTCCTAGTGTCCCCAGGTGAAAGTTGACTAAGAGAAAAGGCTCAATCCACACTATAATTTGTTTGCCAAGATTTTTATTATAAAAATCAAATATTTATTTTTATGAATCTTGTACATGTCAAAACTGCTACTATAGAAGAAACTATAGTTTCCATGGAAACTATAGAAGATACTTCTGTAAAAACGAAAATTTCAGATAACATTTAAATTATATTGTAAATATTAATATTGATCTTCTTTTGAAAATAATTCTTTCCCATAATTAAAAATTGTGGCTGTCCCAGTTCCTGTTTTCAAGGAAAAATAAAATCTAGCATTTAGGGAGACTATTAAAATCTGAAGAATTTCCAAAGCTCAAATAATAAGTAATGATAACACCAACTAACTTGTAACAAATGGCAAATTCCTTAATTCTCAATCCAATGTGTTTTCCATATAACATGTTGGTTTTATTTCATTACATTTAAAATATATAAAATGGTGACTCTTCTATAAATTATAATTAGGAAACAGATATGATTAGTAGTAATAATATCTCCAGCAAAATCATGTGGATTCCATATCTAGATTAGAACAATGATTGAAAAAGAAACTCAGAAATTTACTGGGTGTGCCTTATTCATTCTACTTCTATACTTGATCTTAGCCAAAAGGCTGAGAAGAGATTATTCATTACACTTCTATGGGATGAAATGCAGAAATTTAAGAGCAGAGGCATGGATGAGACACCTTCACCTTCACTGCTATATTGTTTCATTTGAAATCCCATTATAAACAAATATAAAGATGACTTTCTTTGTAAGAATAGCACATAGTTTAAACTACTTAATGAAGATGAAAACATAAACATATAATCTACTGACTTCAATTAGCTTTCAAATTCCAAGAGTAGTTTATTTTATGTGAGCATTCCCAGAGGCTGTAGACAAAGTGGAATGGTAATCACAATTAGCAATAGATCATTGACAATCAACATGTTGACACAATTGTAAGTCCAATGCACTCATTTTTGCTTTCATCAGTATTTCATGTCTTATGATGTTCTAAAGCCTTATGTGTATTTTGATGTCCTTAATTATGCTTAACTCAAAAATTTTCCTGAAATTAGCTGAGAACCCATAATATTCTGGGGACTTAACAAATATCTGCCATAAAATTGGTGTCCCTTCCTATGCTACAAAAAATAAAAATAATCATTCTCATACATACCATTGATCATCCTGAAATTACTGACACAGCATAATTTATTCATTTATTTGTTTGGGGGAGAAAAGCTAAAGATAATTTACATCTATAGTAACAAATATTCATGGTTTGGCAAAAAACAAATGCTTTAGTTCACAAAAATAGTTTTCTAGCCATTGTATATTTTCTATTTATGGATAAAGTTAAACCTAAACAAAAGAAGTATATGCCCACTCACTGAATGCATATTGTGCAAGCATACTATGATTCATTTTGGTGGCAACATTTTTATTTTTTTTAAAGATTAGACTTCATGATTGGATTTTGAATTATGAATATATGTAAAAATATTTTTTACATGGAGATTAATACTTCCATACAGAGTGAGATGATTCTATCAATGGAAGGAGAAAACTGACATAGACTGGTAAGGGCTTGTTAAATAAATAGAAGTCTGCCCTAACAAAAATCATGTTTGTGATCTTCCTGCGGAAGTTTCCTTACTATCTACTATTCTTTCTTCTAACATTTACATACACAAGTTCAGTGAACAATTATATCCTTATATGCTTGGAGGCACTAATAAAGCAATATGAATGCATATACCTAGGTATCAGACTTCAGTCTTTTGAATTCCATTCCCTATTAATTAGACAAAAAATGCTTTGTGAAAATTACTAATTCAAGAATTCCGGGTATCTGTCAGAAAAAAAAAAAGAAGTACTGTACTCAAAGAATAATGGCATGTAAAATTGACATTCACAGCCTGCTTGACGATATTTCTTAAACTTTAAGCATCCAACTAAATAAAGTAATTTATTACAATACATTAATAAATGAGAGCCTGTAACACTATATTGATACACAGAGAATGATAATCTGATAAGTCAAATATTAACAGGCATTCAAATTACTTCCCTCTGAAATATTTTCAAAATTTTAAAAGGAGAAAGAGTAACTTTGAAGCACAGAAGCCTCAAAGTTATCATCTGAATTAAAATATCCAGTGGAATTAATAAGGTGTGGAGCAAAAAGTAAGCCTGCAGTTGAAAGAACACAGCATCATCCCTGAGATCTTCCTGCCAAAGACATATAACTTGAATCTGATTATAAGAACACATTTTAGAAACCTAAATGAAGGGGAATTGTAAAGAATAGTTGGTCTCTCACCTTCCATGAGTCAAGGTAATGAAGATCAGGAAGCCTGCGTAGCCCTTCCAACCTGATATAGCCTGAAAAGAAACGGTAAGTGAACATAGCCCCTGATTCTCTTGTAAGCCCCTTGTGTTCTTTTGTAATCAAAGACATTACTGGGAGCTGGGCCTGGGAATGTACCCATAATCCCAGCTGCTGAGGGGTAAGGAGGGGGGGGCTGAAGGATTATAGGTGCCCATAAGTTTGAGAATTGATCTCAAAATGACTGGCAAAATTTCTGAAAATTAATATATCAGATGTTATAGTGAGTCTATAGTAATTTTCTACTTTTTATTGTTTTACTGTTGCTATGTAAGAAAATGCCTTTATTTGTACCAAATACATAAAATAGTGGCTAGAAGTAAGGAGTTTCAGGTCAGCAAATTACTCTCAAATGGTTCAGAGAAAATAAAGTATTATTAACTTTGGCACTGTAAAGTATGAGAGAAGATGGGAGAGAAATCAAGGTGAAGAGTTGAAAAAAGAGCAAGAACGCTAACATTTTCTAAAATGAATCAAGAAATGGAGACCCTAAACTATGCTACAGGGAACAAAGTTATAATCCATCATTTAAAATCATAATGAACAGAGGAACTGAAATTGTTAATACTAGTAAACACATCATCGATTTTACAGTATTAATTACTGATAGGCTAATCTTCAATAATCCTTTTTTCCATCCTACCAGTCTGTATAAGAAGTTTGAATATGAGAAAAATTAATGTTAATCTAAGAATATTGTTTAGAAATATTAAGTTTTCAAAGAAAAATAAAAACAACATTTTTAAAAAGATTAGAGGTTTATAAAGGAAGAAGATTAAGCTGCTTTTTATTATATTTTTGTCCTAGTTTTCCAGTATGGAAAAGGATTAATGGATGGTAATATCATTGTGTGGAATTTGTATGGAAAGCAAATTATTTAAATATATTTTGGGAGTTTATCTCTGAAAGTTCCTGCTCTCTAAAGTAACATAAAATATATAATAACATTCTGGGTTTTTAATATTTTCATATCATATAATCTATGCAGATGATTGAATGCATTGTTCAGACAATATATAAACTATATGGAGGCCTCTCAAAAAATAAAAATAGACCTACCAGGTGATCCAGCAATTCCATTACTCAGTAAATATCCAGAGAAAATGAAATCTATGCATCAAATAGATATCTACACCCATGTTTACTGCAGCACAATTACCAAGAAATGGGAAAACCCAAGTATCTATCAGTAGATGAATTGATAAAGAAAATTATATATATAATAATATATATAATGTAACTATACTGGGCCATAGTAAAGAATAAAATCCTACAATATATAAGAATATAAGTGACCTTGTAGGACATTATTTACCACACAATTATACTCATATATCAGTCTAAAAGAGTTACTCTCATATTATATTACAAGTAGATAGAGGAGATAAATTCTGATGTTCCAGCCCATGGCTTTATTTGGTACCGGGGATCGAACTCAGGTCCTTGCGCTTCCGCGGCAGGCGGCATAACCATTGAGCTAAATCCCTGGCCCAAAATTCTGTTGCTCTGTGGCACTGTAGGGCGGGCTATAATGAAAATGTACTATAAAATTTAAAAAGCTAGAAGAAAGATTTTTGAATGTTTTCACTACAAAGAAATAACAGATGCTTGAGGAAATAGATACGTTTCTCTTGATTTGAACATTACACAATATACACATGTATAGAAATATCATGTTTCCAAAAAATATGTAAGCCTTTTGTTTTATGCATCAGTTTTAAAAGTAAATTTAAATTTTAAAAAATAGAAGCTAGATGTGCTGGCTCCCACCAGTAATCCCAGCTACTTGGAAAGCTGAAGTAGGAAAATGACTTGAGCCCGGAAATTTGAGGTCAGCACAGGCAACAGCCTTCATCCTTATCTCAACATAAATAATAGCCAAGTGTAATGGCTAACACCTGTAATCCCCGCATTCTGGGAGAAGGCGGCAGAAGGACGGCAAATTGAAGCCAAGCCGGGGCAGCTTGGTAAATCAGTGAGACCATGTCCCAGAAGAAAACCACCAAGTAGGCCCTAGGTTCTATCTCTGGGGTGAGAGGGAGAGATGATGTATAAGAAAGGCAATTAAGGAATGTGAAACTCAAAATTTATATATAAAGATTGTTTGTAGACCATAGCGATTCTAATTCATGATGGGACCTTGTACTCCTAAAAATGCTAAGAGAATATTACAAGTTCTCTGCACAAAACTGGCATCTATGGGAGGTAATGGATATGTTAGCTAGCTACATTTAACCATATAACAATGTATATACATTTCAAAACAACATATTGTACAGGATAAATATATACAATTTTATTTGTTCATTTAGAAGTAAATAATGTGTTAAAAAAGAATTGCTCATTTGGGGGAAGGAATTCGTTTATTCAGTGAAATTTGAGTCTTATCTCAAATATGTGAGAATTCCATGGCATCTGATGTGTGATTCTTGAACTAGTTACCTTCAGTCTTCAATTGTGCTTCAATGACAAGATGTAAGGGCCGGGAATGTAGCTCAGCAGCACAGTGTCTGCCTGGCAAGCTTGAGGCCCTGAGTTTGATTCCTGGTACCAAAAAAAAAAAAAAAAAGAAAAGAAAAGAAAAAGAAAAAGATGTAAATATGAGAAAACTGCCACTCACTCTGGGTAAGTTTGAAAGGCCTGACTGACCAGTTCAGATGATGGCCAGGCTTGGTGGCAGCAGCTCCCCAGGACTAACAGTGCAGTATAGACACCAAGTTCCCGCCACCCATACTTAACACTTCTCATCACTGCTGTACCCCAGCATTATCAATCTTACCAAAAAGCCAGCTACCATGCGACATCATTAGAGTGAGTTCTCATTAGAAATTTAAAAACATGTTTTAAATGTGACCCAGGACTTCCCCTGGCCCTTCATTGTTCAGCAAGTCATCTACTGTATTTCTGACTGTCTGTGAAGGGCCCAAACCTGACACACAAACGTCAGGACAGTGAATGAGGCAGGATAAGAGTGGCTGGATATCACAAGCCATCACAAAAGATCAAAATTAGGAATGGATGGCAGCTCACAGTAGAAATTTGGGTTTTCTACATATGTGTTTATGATAGATAATTTATGGGTCTTATTTCAATGCATGATGATATAATTTCAGTCACTCTGTTCACAGAGCTCCAAGTCACTGGGTGCCCTCTACACCTGGGAGTATATATACTAGGTGAACCTAACACAGAAGTCTTGCAAGCTTAAAAGAACTTAAAAGAGGTCTGGAGCCACCAGCAAAGAATTCTATCTGCCTTCACAGACCCAGGTAGCCCATACCCCATGTGTCTCTCTAAATGGATGATTGGGCCACTTCCCCCAGAATCCATGAGAACTTTTCCTGAACCTGGACTGTTATTTGGTACTCAAAATAGTTTGGTGAATACTTGTCTAAATAAAGTTCTAAATACATATGATGATATTATAACAGAATTCATAGATTCAGTTCACTTAATTAATTTTGTATGCTTTTCAGCAGAAAACCAAAATATTCCCAAACCCTACCAAGTCCATTTATACCTTTATTCATGTCACTTTCTTTTTTCCTTCTCCCCCTTATCTTCTTCTGTCTTTCCTGCTTCTTCCCTCCCTTCCTCCATCCCTCCCTACCTTATAGCTCTCCCTCTTTCTCTTTTATTTACTGTGTTTTCTTTCTCTTTCCTTCTTTCTTTCTTCCTTTTTTTTGTACTGGGTACTAAAGCCCAGAGTTTTCACACTGAACTGCATCCCCCAGCATCTTTTTAATTATTTTTCTTAATTTTTAGACAGAGTCACTCACAGTCCCTTAGTTTCCCAGGTTGGGCTCAAACTTTGAAGCCCTCTCCCTCAGCCCTCCACCCAGAGTACTGCATGCATGCCAGGCTTTAGTGATATTTTAATTATCACCTTTGCCAAGAACTGAAGAGATTGTCTTTATATATTACATTTCCTTTTTCTGTTAAAATGATAGGATTATAGTAAACATGGCTATGTTTTCAAGTATCTCAATCCAACCTGGTGTAAAGAACATGATTCAAGGACAAATGATCCAGACCCTGCCTATACTGGTTCATCTAAACTGATTGCTAAGTTTCCAATAATTTGCAACATTCAATTGCTATAGCACTGATAGCTTAAAAGTGGGTATGGGCAAAAGCTGTTGAAGAAGGACCCTCCTTGCTTTCACAATGCCAGTTGTCAGATATTTACCAGCACACCCCTGAATATACTTTTAAGGGAACTATACAACTATAGGAAAAATTAAATATTGCAAGATCTATTATCTATAATATGTTCAACAAAAGATTAGCCAAAGGCATAACCACGAAGTATGCATTTATATTTGCATCTCTTTCCTCCAGTTATGTCAACCCAATCAGAGACAATATAAGTACCTGTAGATTTGGTAAAGTTAATTTAATTTTTAAATACCAATGATACATGCAAAATGCCCTGAGATTATTTCATTTTAATTTTCCTTCAACATATTGCAAAGTCCTTCAGGTAGCAACATCCCAAAGTGGTTTTCACTTTATTTCCTGTCCTTCCTCTTAGTGAATTTGATAGTTCTCTATACTTGCTCCAAATTTTCTAAGCTCCTCTGAACCCTAGAGTATTCTGCTGTGTTCTCATCTTTATTCCTTCTTTGGTTCCCTACAACATTTGCTTTTATTTTGCCCCATGCTCAAGCATCCAATTTCCATGGTTATATAGAGTTAACTACACTGTAGTTATCAAAGAGCATCACATCGCTTGAAATAAAAATTCAGGATTCTGTGTCAGACCTACTGATTCATATTTGCTGACAGTTGGACAAAGACTACAATGAGTCTTCCACGACAGTCTGATGCATTTCTCTGTTCAGCTCCAGTGATTTACATTGTACCTTTTACAAAGACAGAGATCCTGTTTGCCTTATGTATCATTCTAAACACAGTGCCCTGTAAATGCCATGTTAGGAAAATATTAGGCATGATTATTTTTAAATTTCAGATAAATGTATTAATTAATCCTTTTAAAATGTAATGTTAAAAGAATTTGAAGCACAAAAGCTGTGCAATGCTTTTGTGCTGTGGAGACTACTCTCGCCAGAAGGGCTTGCACTCCAGTATGTGATAGATTGAT
The DNA here is from genome assembly GCF_053883595.1 of Heterocephalus glaber. NCBI lineage: Eukaryota > Metazoa > Chordata > Mammalia > Rodentia > Bathyergidae > Heterocephalus > Heterocephalus glaber. Next base: position 8,321,029 of record NW_028258142.1, on the reverse strand, counting down.
TCATTTTTATAAGTCCTTATTTTTTTCTGAAAAGATGTTAGGTACCCCAGTCCATGTTTACAAAATGCTTCAGAATGCTTGCATAAAAATATCCAGAGTGAAGGAGAGCACAGTGATATTATTTTCATACTGATCCTGTTGGGAAAAAAAAATATTTCAGCTGTTATGATTGGTCATCTCTTCAGAGCCCTGCAGCAGAGATTTTTTTTTTCTTTTTAGAAAAATTGAAAAATAGCAAAAGGTATCAAGATTAGTGATAGTGAGGGGAAAAAATCAAAAGGCTTATATGAAAGAAGATATATCTAGCAGAAGCTTTAATCTTGGAAGTCTCCAAAACACTTCCACATGGAGCACCAGCGTGCCACAGGTGCACACCACATGAGCAGGTAACCAAAATGAAGAAGCTGTCAGGCTGGCTGTGATGAATTCTTGTCCATAATGCATTCATCCCAAGGTGCCCTTCTGCATCTGGCATTTATCTTAGTGTGTGTAATTTTTTAGCTGGTACATTTCAAGTACATAAAAAATGCACAGAACCAAAAGAGACTGTAAGATCATCAACAAGCCTAATGAGGCTGCTTCAGTGGTGGTGAGTTAGGGCACATTCAGGAGACCTCTGTATTTACCAAAGAAATAGATGAGTTGATTCTCTTTTCATTATTTCTGTATCAGTGGTATACTTAGTCATTAGAATTACTTGGACTAGATTTTTTTAAATAATCTAGAAATGAATGGGAAATGAAGACCTAAATGAATTCATATAATATAATATTCTCAATAGTAAGAATAGTGATTGCACTTTTATCTCATAAAAGTGATATGAAACACGTGAACTGCGTAGTCCTATCTTAAGGGGCAAAAACAACACTAAATTTATACTTTTTTCATTCTCTGTGTTGTGGAAGTTGGATAAAAATTAGAAATCTCAAGTGCAGCTTTGTTAAGTTTTTCAATGGTTTTTTGTCTTCAAAATGCAGAAATGTTGGTGTCTATGACAATAAATAGAAAATAATAAATTGTTTTCTAAAATTAAAAAAATACTTTGATACAGTAAATAGGAATATTTTATGTAATTGCTCTTTTAAAAAACTATTTTTAATGCCAAGAACCAATGTTACTAAGTGCTGGAAAATTTCACATGTCACTGCAATAAAACCTTTGGCAAATTTAATAGTTCCAGAAAGCAGTGTTTTGGACTTAAAAATTACCATAAGAATAATTACCAAATGTATCGATTTCTTATCATTGCTATAACAAATTACCACAAACTTAGTGCCTTCACACTACAATTTGTTATCTTACAGTTCAGAATCCAAAAGGAGTCTCCCTGGGCTGAATCCCAGTGTAAGACGCTTTCCTCTGTGCAGGCTCCAGGGGAGAATCCTGGCCCTGACCCCGAGGACCGACCCTGCTCCTTGGCTCATGACCCTGCTTCCATCTTCAGGTGAGCAATTCTGACCTTTTGTTCTGCTGTTAAGATAGTAACACAAATTTTAATTTAACATGAAGTCCTTCTAAATGATCTTTCCACCTCTAGTCTCTCTATTAAACCAGCGTTCTGCATTTGACAACTATCTACTAAGCAGTCACCATTTCTGAGGCACTATTTTAAACGAGTCCATAGTTCCTATTTTCTAGGATGATAATATGCTCCCAGGTTGAGTCCTGATCCAGCCTGTATATAGGGCTGTCCAGCCACCTGTTCTCAGTGCCCTCTATCACATTTATGAAGACACACTAATATTAAGGCTGCCATTCCCCGAAAGACATCTCTGTTCAGTACAGCTTGAAGTGATAATACCATGTCTGCAAAATGAATTATCAAAATAATGATATTAAGTACTCATCAGGGGCTGGGGATTTAGCTCAGTGGTTCTGCAGCCTGCCTGGCAAGGGCAAGGTTGCAAGTTCAATTCCCAGTACCAAAAAAAAAAGTACTCATCAGTTTTAAATTTTTGGCAGCTGGTATGCACTACAGCTTCAAATATTTTGTTTTCATATGGGTTTTAATACTATTATGCATTAATAATATATTGTGTATTTCTACAGACTACTATATCTCTTGTCTGCACTGTATCATTCAACATAGTAGCTTTTCTAGTAAATACGTTCTTAAAATTTGATGAGTAACACAGGGTGATGGGAGGCATTGCTTATCATTTTTTTCGGGAAAGTTTCATCCAAATCAAATAACTGAGATTATAACTTCATTTGAAAGCTTATTTTCACAAAATTGGACCCCTTTTTTATTCCTCATCCCCACAATTTTATTTTATTAATGTTCTTTCTGAAAAGATGAAATGATGTCATTATTTTTAAAGAAATTATCAATAGAAGGGAAAATAACATTATGAATAAGTCCCTAAGATGGCACCAAGCTAATGGAATAAAGCACTAACAAATGGAGCCAATGTTGCATAATATATGTGATATCATTCAAGGCTTAGCTCTGAACATTAGTACAGGAAAACACAGGAGACTAAAGGAGTTTGCAGAGATGCCAGACAGGCCACACTAGAAAGAATTCATTCTGAAACAGGTATTTGCAGTCTATAATCAGAGGGGATTATTTGAAATGGTAACATAAACTTCCCAAAAGAACATAAAATACAATTCTATATAATTATTTGCTCTCCATTTTGTAGAGATTGCAAACATAAAATTATTTGTGTATCTTTTTCCCCAAAACAACTGGATCAATAGCACATAGACTTTGAGGACACTGTATGGTGGTGTTAAACTACTTTCCTTCTTATAACATGTTTATGTTGTGTGTTAGACAAACTACAAACCAATAGGAACCAGATTTTCGTGGTGCTGATCCAGAAATAAGATAATTCTAGTTAAGACTGCTAAGGTAAAGTTGGGTTTTTAAAGTTTAATATTATACAGCTATTTTTGTCTTCAGTGCTTTTAGTAAATACATATGGGCAAAACTATAATAATACTCTACTATGAACAATACACACAGAATTATTTTATCACACTAACCTGACCCTAGATTCACAATACCTAAAATGAGCAAAACATTAGATAGACATAATTTTAAGCTTCAATTTAGTTTTAATGTTTCCAGTAAAAATAATCAAGTAATTTTATCCCTTCCACTGTATTACATCTACATACAATTTCCAATGAATTGGTTTACTTTAAGAGAAAATTTAAAACATGTAAATTCAAAGTATAAAATCAGATATACTTCATTTTTACCAGGTATAGTTGATCCTGTATTTTGGTAACTGCAAAGAATTATTTGATAGCATTACTCATCACTCAGAGAATTCTGTCATTTGCTTAAATAACTGCCTTCATCTTTTGGCAACACTCTAGGAATCTATAAAGAATATAGATTATTCTTTACTTAAACATATCATCATCATGATTTTTTTCAATAGTGGATAAATACTACACAGAAAACAATAGATTCAAAAGAGAAACAAACAAACTCAAGAAATTTACTAATGCCTCATACTAACATTTCCCCTTAGACTCAAATTTAATACTTTTTCATAACTCAGATATATTTATTTCTTGCTCCATCTTTTGCATGCAGAGGTCACAGAAAGATACAATGATTAGATCAATGTCAATTATGTACTAGACCTAAGCTTATCAGTTTTTCTTCTCTCCAATCTCCCACAGTTAAATCTGACTAGAATTTCATCTCACCTAATTGTATTTTAAGTACAGCTAATGATTACATATAAACAAATTTATAATAATAATACTATACTATTAAGTGAGAGTTTTTATCTACTATGTTAATTTTGAATAAGATTTTTCAAATAGCTCAGTGCGATGAATTTTGAACAACCCTTTATCAAGTAAATTAAGTAACACTTTACATATATGGCCCAGTTATACCTATTCACGTTAAAATATGAATGACTTTTTAAGATTAATTGAGAAGAAATAAACTAAATGACTAGTTCCATATCATCATTTATAGATTTAAATGATAATTTCAAAAACATCCTGAAAAATCATATGGCTTATGCATGAATAATACATCAGCAGCAGAGTAGTTCAACCATCTATCCTGAGGTCAACAATCATGTGATTGAATGTTCTGTTATCTGAATAAAATAAAGACCACTGATGTACATGTGATACCTATATCCATTTGTGGTCCTGGTCTTCAAGACCTACCACACTATATCAGGATCATTGTCATTTTGCCCAGTATTCTGCTTCCCAAGTCACCACCGTAGAAGTTTACTGTAGAAGCAGGTGTTTGTTTGTAAATTCACTTTTTTATTTTTAAAGTATGGTAAAATAAATTTACAAACAAAAATTCTCAAGCCAGAAAAAAGTTATATTTGATGTAATAAAACACATATAAAAGAGAGGAGTGAATTTTTTGTTTGTACATGTTTTCTTTTTGTTTATTTGTTTGTTTGGGGGTATCAAACTTGGGACCTTGCACTTGCAAGGCAGGCAGGAGCACCACTGAGCTAAACCCCCAGTTTAGCTCATGTCTGTACATGTTTGTAGTTCATGCAGTTAATCATCTTGGGAAGTGGTTCTATGTACGTACTATAGCTTGTTTCATTTTTTTTTTACTGCCTTCTCTCCCCCTCCCTCCCTCCTCCTCCAGTTCCTCTATCTCATTTTTCATTCCTGTTGATGTTATTAATTTTACTTCATGTAATAACATATACTGTTTACATTCATTGAGATTATTACATTCACATACATGGAATATCTTTATTCTACTTATTTCACCTTACCCTACTCCTCATCCCTCATCTTTCTTCCCTATTTCAAGAGATCCATCCTGTTATCCTCTTCTATGCATCCTTTATCATTCTCTCTTTTTTTGTACATTGCCTCACTCAAATGAGAGATACCATACAGTATAAAAGCTTGTGTGTCTGGTTTATACTACTCAACATTATGTTTTCTAGGTACATCCATTTTCCTACAAGTTGTCAAATTTCTCTCTAAAAAAGCCAAGTAGTATTCCATTTTATATAGATGCCACATTTTCTTTATCTCATCATCTGTCGATAGGTATACAGGCTGCTACCAGGATTTAGTTTTTATGAATTGTGCTGTAATAAACATTGGTGTATATGAATCTGTAGTGTGATGACTTAAGCTCTTTGGGGAAGATACCTAGCAGGGGGATAGCTGGGTCTCACATGGAATTTCTAATTTCAGTTCTTTGAGAAATCTCCATACTGATTTCCATAATGGCTGTACTAGCTTACATTCCCAACAATGATGAAGGAGGGTTCCTTTTCAGCATGGCCACAGCAGCATTTGTCATTGTTTGATTCTTAATGATTGCCATTTTTCCAGAGTAATATGGAATCTTTTGTTGTTGTTGTTGTTCCGGGATCAAACTCAGGACTTTGTATTTGCAAGGCAGGTGCAGTGCCACTGAGCTAAATCCCTGACCCTCTTATGGTTCTTTTAATTTGCATTTTTTAATGCCCAGAGATGGTGAACATTTTTCATATATTTGTTGACCATTTGTATTTCTTCCTCTGTGAAGTGTCTGTTTGCAGGAGACTGCAATATTGATTATGCCCAAAGCAGGATGTTAGCAGTGCAGGCTACAAAGAGTTAACCACACAATTTGTTGTTTATAGAAGTGAGTCCAGCCAAGGTCAGAGTAACTTCCACCCAAATTCTGTTCCCACAATTAAAACTTTCTTGACTAGAAGGACAATGTTCTAATTATAGCCGTATATTTTGTCTATTCTGTTCCTAATTTGAGAATGCTTTGTCTTTTTCCTCTACAAGCTTTGTCTCCATGAGTTCCATAGTAACCGCACTCCTTGCATGTAGTTTGACTTTTCCCCAGCTGATGATCAATAATAATCAGTGGCTTGGATGGACCAGTGACTTTGCTGCTTGCACCAGATAGGTATCCTGGCTCTTCAATTTCTGTGTCTGTCTTAGTTCTGTCTTTTAGTTCGTTGTTTTTTTGTTTTTGTTGTTGTTTTTTCCTCAAGGCTTGCTTTGTACAATGAGCAGGAGACTGGAGCCTACTGCAGATGTTTCTGGTAACATTTCTGGGGTTTCCAATATCTGTTCATTTCTCTTCCCCGTTGCTTGACTGGATCTTCAATTTTAGTTCATTCAATTTTTTTGCATTCTTTGTATATTCTAGATATTAGTGCTCTGTCTAAGGAGTAGCAAGCAAAACTTTCTTCCCATTCTGTAGGTTGTCTCTTCATTCTTTTGATTGATTATTTTGCTGTATAAAAGCTTTTTAGTCTGATATAATCCCATTTGTTGATTCTTGCTTTTTTGTGTGTGGAATTGAGATTTTGTTCAGAAAAACTTTTCCTATACCTATGTCTTCAATTATTTTACCTATTTTATCTTCCAGAAGGTTTAATGTTTGTATTTTAGTGTTTAGATCTTTGATTCATTTTTATTCTAATTTAGTACTTGGTGATAGACAAAGGTCCACCTTCAATCTTCTGCAAATAGGTAACCAGTTTTTCCAGTACCAACATGTTTTTTTTCCTCCAACATATGCTTTTGGCCCTTTTGTCAAACATCAAATGGTTGTATGTGTCTGGGGAAGTTTGTGAATCCTCAACTCTGTTCCATTCATCCTGTTTGTGTTCCAGTATCATGCCATTTTTGTCACTATTGCTTTGTAGTATATTTTGAAGTCAGGTATTCTATGCCTCCTGCTTTGCTCTTGCTGCCCAAATGATAACTTGTTATTCTGGGCCTCTTCTAGCTCCACATTAATTTTAGGACTATTTTTTCCAGATCTGTAAAGCATTCTGTTGGTATCTGATCAAGACACACCATTGAATCTGTACAACAGTTTTGGGAATATGCCCATTTTGATAATATTTATTCTGCCTAACCAGGAGCAAGGGACATCTTTACATTCTCTGATGTCCTCTTCAATCTCCTTTTTCAGTGTACTGTAGTTTGTCTTTGTAGGGATCTTTCACTTCCTTGATTAGTTTAATTCCTAGGTATTTTGTTTTTCTTGAAGCTACTGTGAATGATATTGTTTTCAGAATTTCTTTCTTATGCCATTCATTATTGGTGTAGACAAATGCTGATGATATTTGTACATTGATCTTATATCCTGCTGCATTGTTGAATTTGCTTATTGATTCTAACACTTTTTTTGGTGTAGTTCTTTGGGTCTTCTACTCAGAGTATCATGTCATATGCAAATAATGATAATTTGAGTTCTTCCTTTCCTGAATGTATTCCTTTTCTTTTTTTCTCTTGCCTAATTGCTCTAATTAATGTTTTAAGTACCTTCTCCCATTCCTAACTTTAGGGAGAATTATTTTAGTTTTTTTCCAATTTAGTATGATACTGGCTATTGTTTTGTAATAAATCACCTTTGTCATATTCAAGCATAGGGCTTCTATTCTTGTTTTCTTCATGGTTTTTGTCATAAAGCAGTTTTGAATTTTGTTGAAAGACTTTTCTGCATCTATTTATATGATCAAATGGTTTTGACATTGCCTCTGTTAATGTGATGTATTACATCTATTGACTTATGTATGTCAAAACATATATATCTGGGATGAAACTTACTTGATCATGATGTATGATCTTTTTGATAATGTGCTGTGTTGTGTTTGATAATATCTTGTTGAGGATTTTTGCATCTATATACATTAAGATTGGTCTATAGTTTTCTTTTCTAGTTGAGTCTTTACCTGGTTTTGGGTTCAGGTGATACCCGCTTCCATAAATAAATTTAGGAGTGCTCCATTCCTTTCAATTTCTTTGAAGAGCTTGAGGAGTATTGGTGATATAACATCCCTAAAGGTTTTGTAGAATTCAGCAATGAATCAATCAAGTCCTGGGCTTTTTGTAGTTGGTAAATTCTTTATTATTGTGACAATTTCATTGCTTGTTATTGAGTTATTAAGCATATTTGTGTCTTCTTTGGTTAGTTTTGGCAGTTTGTATGTGTCAAGGAATCTATTTCTTAAAAATTTGCCACTTTGTTGTAAAGCAATTTTTTGAAGTAGATACTAACTGTATTCTGGATTTCAACAGCGTCTGATGTGATTTCACATTTTTCATTTCTAATTCCATTGATGTGAGTCTTCTCTGTTTTTCTTGGGGAATCTAGCTATGGGTGTATCTGTTTTATTCTTTCGGAGACTTGATCTTTGATTCATTGATTTTTTTTTCATGTTCTTTTAATCTTAATTTCATTGTAATGATTTGTTAGCTTGAAGTTTACCATGTCTGATATTAGGATTGCTTCCCCTTGTTTGTCTTCAGGTTCCTGGTAAATTAATTTTTTTTCATCCTTAGATTTTTAATCTATGAATATCTTTTTGGATTAAATGAGTTTCTTGAATGCAGACAGATTTTTCTGTTTTTTGATTCAGTCTGCCATTCTGTGTCTTTTGATTGGAGAGTTGAGGTCATCAAATTTGAGAGATCTTACTGAGCTGTGCTGGTTATTTATTATCACTACTTTCTTTATCTGTTAGTGTATCATTTGTTTTACCAATATTTTTTGCTGCTGTTTGTACACTTATGTCACTAGTTTCCTCTGTGTTTTTAGCTGTGTCTCATTATTTCTTTTGAGAATATTCTTAAGTATTTTCTCAAGAGGTGTTGTTGTAGTCACCTGGATTTGTCAGGGGAATACATTAAATACAGGACACATAGATTCTAAGATTATTTTATGATAATTACCCAAAAAGTCAGATGGAAAGGAATGCAAGTGATTAACTGCACACTAGAAGCCCAAAGGATTCAGCTGAGGACTAGATCCCAGCAGTTTCCCACACAAGTCCAGCTAAAGCCTTAAAGTCCAAGGCAAAGTCCTCCTCAAGTCCAGCCAGTGGCCTAGAGCCCACAGCAATATCTCATGCTTGTCCATACTGAGGATCTGCACCTTGAAGGCACAAAGGCCAGTGGTGGAAAATAGAAAAAGCTACACTAGTGAAATGAAGGATTTGTGTCACCAAACTGAGGGATCCACATTGGAGTCAGGAAATGATGCTCACAGTAAAGATCAGAGCTCCCCTGATGAAAACAGCAGCCATTCCCAGCAACAGTGAGGCTCCAAGCTCCTCATCCGATGAGAACAGCATAGTTTGCACCAGAAAAACCATCAGAGGCAAGCTTCTCCTACAAAATGAACAGGCCAAGATCTTCCCTTAATTCTCTATGGCTATTGGTAACAGTCTTCAAGTGGCTTCTGCATGACCAGACCACGCTGATTCAGTTCAGCTGGGTGTTACAAATTGACCATTAGTCAATCCACTACAGGTGATTTAGTATTCATATATATTCTAAGGTGGTGTTTTTAATACAATGCCTTAATTTCTCTATTTTGAAGGATAATTTTGCTGAAAAAGTTAATCTGGGCTGGAAGTTATTTGCTCCTAGGGCATGATATACTTCACTTCCAGCTCTTTTAGGCTTGTGTTTATGTTGAGAAGTCTGCTGTGATTCTAATTAGATTACCTTTATATATGATTTTTTTTGTTGCTGTCTTTCTCAGCCTGCTTTTAAAATTTTGGTTTCTTGCTGGATATCAGGTAATTGAATAAGGATATGCCTTGGTGAGCTTCTTCAGTTGTCATATCTGTTTTGTGTTCTATAAGCATGGATTATTTCTATTTTAAGCTCTTTTGAGACATTTTCATCTATGATTTCTGTAAACATGTTAGTAAATCCTTGTATGCTATCTTCTTGTTTTTCTCTAACTCTGGTTAGCTTTAGATTTATCTTGCTATTGTCATCTAGTAGCTGTTGGGTAATATCTTGTTCTATTATTTTCTTTTTGGCTTCTTTGAGTTCTTCATTATAATTCACTCTTTTATCTTCAAAATCAGTCACTTTGTCTACACATTGATCATTTCTGTAATTTATAAATTCTATAAAGTTTTTTATTCCAGGTATTTTAGTATTACATTTTTTTGAGGATTTCATATCCTTTTTGAATCTGTCATTCAAATTTTGAACTGTATTGGTTAGTTCATCTAATTTTTGTTTTTGTTTTTATTTTTGTTTTTTTCTTATTTCCCTGTAATTCACCATGACCACATTGAGTGAGATTGCTGTAAACTTTTGGTTTTTTTTTCTTTAAATTCATCTATTTTTGTCATCCTGTCTATGAACTTTTCATAAATTTCTGCTACCTGGTTTTCTTGTTCTTTTGTGACCACTTGCTCTGCCTTGGAAGGATTGGGAGAATTCAGTGATCTTCTGTTTCCTTGCGTACTCATGTTTCTATGTGCATCTGTGATTCCTTGGTTCACAATTTGTTCCATGATTTTGGAAAAGATGACCAGGAAAAGATGGTTGTAGTCATGTTGTTCACCCAATGCAGTGTTCACAAACAAAAAAATTTTTTTTTTCCAAAAGCTTCTGTTTGAAAACCAAATTGTTTGCAAACAAGTGTTCATGAACTGAATATATATATTCAGGGGATAAATTTTTTTTCAGGGGATATATATATATATATTTTTTTTTCCAGGGGACATATATTCAAGGGATGGAGATATATATATATATATATATATAATATATATATAATATATATATATATATCCCTTCTCTTTTCCCCTCTTTTATTTTATTTATACTACTGGTTGAAAAATAGAAAAGTAAGGAAAGTTTGTGGCTTATATGGAGATTTTTAGTCGGACATTTTCTTCTTGGTAATAATTTTCAGCTTTCTATGTGCAATGCTAGCATTTATTTCTTCTGTTATTTACTTTAAGTGATGTGGACTTTGTCCTTATGTTTTGCCAAAAGAGTCACTTCTTATTATAATAGCATCCACAGATTGAATCTTATAACACTTCTATATGATAGTCCTTCAGTTACACTTCCCCACTTTGTCTATCCTATCCACACTATTACAGTTTATTATTTGTGGTGGTTCAGTAATGAGTTAAGTGAGGTGGGAAGAGAAGAATGGGAAGTGGTTGGATGTGGTTTTAGACACTAAGGGGAAGGTTTGAAGGGGCAATAGATGAGAAAAAAGGTTGATGTGTGGTCTAATTCTATTGGAGAACTTTTAGTTGAGCTGAAGAGTTAGTATTGAGAGTTTTCAGAGTATATTTGTGGGGGCAAAGGTGAGATATGGGAGAAAGGAGGTTAAGCTTCTGACTGAGGAAAGCTACGTGATTGTCAGAACCTCTTGACAGGGAGCACAATAAGCGAGGTAAGATTTGGAAGAGCCAAAGGCTCAGGATGAGGAAGATCAAGAGTTAATATTAGAGAAGACAGGGGTGACAGTAAAGCTAAGTATGGGAAATTTTAAAACTTGGGAGGAGGAATTTATGTGGTTGAAAAAGAATAAAGAGATACGTTAATAATGTTTTGGCATGCTTGAGGTGAAGAAACTAGAGAGGAGGGAAAGAACCTAGACACCTATGAAATCAGAGCCAATGAAGTGACAAACACATAAAAGTAACAACTACCTAATAAACACAAGAAACCATAAAAGAACATAACATAACCCCAAATTAATAAATAAATCAAGAAACATACAAAATTTAAACCTATAAGATATCCAATGGGTATCCAGATTAAATAGGTTTTATCCAGATTAAAGATTCCAATGACTCATTGCATTAATTTGATTTCCAAGTAGCCTTTTTGCCAGAGAGTTTGAGTCCTCACATTCAACTAACTCCTCTGATCCTTCCAGTAAAATACTGAAACTAACTCAGACATAGGACTTCTTTCTGACAGGTTGCAAGAATTTATGCATAGTCTGATCCAGTCTGAGTTCTTGGGGTGGGAACTCTTGCTGTCCTTCTCCTTGACTGTGATGGTAGAATCACTAGACAGAATCACTGGCAAGAAATTGTCAACTGAGTCAGGATTATTCCTGTGCAATCAAATTAGCTACAGAAGTTACAGACTAATCCGTACAGTGCTATCTATCAGGGCTAGTTGTGAAATAATATAAGACCATACTTTGGGTCTCCCTTTAGCCTAGAGAGGAAATCCACTGTTACAGTATAACCCCCATATCAGCCCAAGTATTGACCTAAAGTTAATATGCACTAAAAACAATGGGTATGTCTCCTCTAATGGTGAAAAACAGAATTGAACAATAATTTTATAGACTCGGTTATCTAAATCCCAGGAGGTTGGTGACTGTGTAATAATGCCAAAGAGGTTTTGTTGTTTTTTTTTCCTTAAGTCTTTCTGCTGTGTTGTATGGGGAGAAGGGAATAGTCAGGGGGGAAATATCCTAATGATGGTAAAGGTATGCTATATATTTAGAAGAGGATAACAGGAAAAACTACAAAATGGTAGTGAGAAATGGAGATGGGAAAAGATTTATGACTGATATAAATATTAGAGAAAAAAATTAAAGAGAGACAAATGAAAAGGGGGAGAAGGATGTAAAGAAAAATTGAGGAAGAATAAGAAACAGGGAAGGAAGTCAGGCAGAGATATGGATAAATGTAGGTGGGATATAAAGGTACAAGGGGAAACTTACTCTCTATAAATTATGTTAGAGGAAAAAGGCAAGAGGAGAGAACACCTGGACTCAGATATGCTGACAAAGAAAAAAAAGAGAGAGGAATATTGGAATAACATGGGAGGAAGATGGACCGAAGGAAGAAAATAACCAAAAAAATGAAAAGAAAAAAATAATAAAAGAAAGTTTATATTTTTCTAAAACACAGAGCTCTTTTCCTTACCCTAGGATTATGAATCAAAGCTCAAGTCTTGCCATGGCTCCCAGCATAGAGGAGGCTTCTGGGTTGGCATGCCATGGTTCCTAGCACAGAGGAGTTGAGCCACACAGGTGCCAGAAACACCCCCCAACCAGCATCAAAATGAGCAGACAGGTAAACAAGCCACAGACCCAGACTTCCAGATCACCTACAGCAACCCCAAAGGGAAACAAGGTGGAACACTCTGATACTCAACCACCTGGACTCCCTGAACTAGCAATGAAAGAGGATCTGAACAAAATGAAATCAGAAATAATTTCTCACATAACAGCAAAGATTGTGCCCATAGTGCAAGACATGATTAATAAATCTAGAAAGGATACGGATAAAAAAATACAGGAGCTGAGGAACATGATGGAATCCCAACATAGGAAAAAAATTGAATCCATAAAACAGATGTAAACAGATTTCCATGAGATTAAAAACTCCATTGAAAGTCTATGCAGCAGAATGAGCCAATGTGAAGACAGAATTTCAGATATAGAAGATAAGATTGCAATTAGTGACCAGGAAAAGAAAACATTCCTTAAAATTTTAAGGGACCATGAGAAATCAATCCAGCAGCTGCTAGACGATGCAAAGAAAAATAATATAAGATTGATTGGAGTCAATGAAGAAACAGGAGAGAGTGCAGATGCCATAAAAAAAAACTGTTTATGGAAGTGATATCAGAAAACTTCCCAAGCAAAGGAAAAGAATTTGACATACAGATAAGCAAGGCATATAGGACTCAAACTAGACTTGATCAAAAAAAAATCTACACATAAGCATATAATTGTTATGATTCCAGAAACCCAACAGAAGAACAAAATTTTACAAGTAGTAAGAGGAAAGAAATAAATCACATACAAAGGGACCCATCAGAACACTGCAGACTTCTCAGTGCAAACCCTCAAGGCAAGAATAGCTTGGAATGACGTGTTTCAAGCCCTAAAGGAAAACAGCCTCCAACCCAGATTGATATACCCTGCAAAATTATATTTCAAAATTGATGGTGAAATAAGATACTTTCAAAAAGAGCACTTTAGGAACTTCATGAATACCAAACCAGCACTCAAATAAATTTTAGACAAAATCCCAGGAAATGACAATGAGGATCACAACCCAGGAAGCCCAGCAGAATGAATCCACTGGGCATGACAAGAAATTCAAAGCAAAGGGGAAGGATCAAACAAAAAGAAAAAGTCATGACAAGGATAAGTCAATACATCTCAGTTATAACCATCAATATTAATGTCTCAACTCACCAATCAAAAGAAATAGACTGGCAGAATGGGCCAAGAAGCAAGATCCAACAATAAGCTGCATACAAGAAAAACACTTAATTCAAAAAGAAACTCATAGACTGACAGTTAAAGGGTGGAAAACCATACTCCATGTTATGAGAACCCAAAATAAAAGCAGGAGTAGCTATCCTCTTTGCAGACAAAGTGAATTTCAAACCCACACTGATTAAAAGGGACAGAGAAGGACACTACATCCTTGTAAGGGGAACAATCCAAGAGGAAGAGATGACAATCATAAATATCTATGCACCAAACACTAGTGCATCCAACTATATAAAACAAATACTAACGGACTTGAAAAACCATATAAGCACTAATACAATAGTAGTGGGGGACCTCAATACCCCATTGTCACAAATAGATCAACTAGACAAAAAACAAGCAATGAAATACTAGAACTCAATCAAACTCTTGAACATATGAACTTAACAGATGTTTACAGAGTGTTTCACCCCACAAAATCAGAATACACATTCGTTTCAGCTGCACACATGTCATTCTCCAAAATAGACCACATTCTCACTCATAGAACATATTTAGGTAAGTGCAAAGGAAATGAAGTTATCCCCTGTATATTATCAGACCATAGTGTGATGAAACAGGAGATCAACAACAAAAGAAACTGCAAAAAGTTCATAAACACATGGAAATTGAACATCACTCTTCTGAATAACCAATGGGTCAGAGAGAAAATTAAAGAAGGAATCAGACAGTTCCTTCAAATAAATGACAATGACAATACAACTGTGGAAGTCAGTATGGAGATACCTCAAAGAACTAGGACTAGAGGTCCCATTTGACCCAACTATTCCCCTGCTAGGTATCTTCCCAAAAGAATTAAAAGAATCATACCACAGTCACATACGTGCACCCATGTTCATAGCAGCACAGTTTGTGATAGCTAAAGCTTGGAAGCAGCCCAAGTGCCCATCAACTGGAAACTGGATAAAGAAAATGTGTTTTTTTATAAAATGGAGTGCTACTCAGCCATAAAGAACGAAAAACTAGTGTCATTTAAAACTAAATGGATTCATATCGAGGCCATACTCTTAAGTGAAATAAATAGGACACACATGTGTAAATACCAAATAGTTTCTCTAGTGTGAGAAACTGATAGTGTAAACAAGGGTTAAAATGATTAAAATGAATAATTGATAATTTGAAATAGGAAAAAAGGTCCAAAGATGAAGGAGTGAAGGGAGGGGAAGGTTAAAGGAAAAGAGGGAAAGAAAAAACTATAAGAAAAGAAAAAAAAATGGAAATGAAATCTATGTAAATAGGGAAGGGTGGAAGGGGTGAAGGGAGCACAAGTAATGGGGAAAAATATAAGAACCAAGATATATCATGTACACGTACAAACACCCAATGATAAATGTAAATGAATTGCATACCTAAAATGTACCACTAAAAGAACTAAAAAAATAAAAAATTAAAAAAATACAACATATCTGAATCTATGTGACACAATGAAAGCAATCTTATGACGGAAATTCATAGCAGTGAATACTCATATTAGGAAAACAGAGAGAGCCCAATTAAACAACCTGATGCTGGACCTCAAGCTTCTAGAAAGAGAAGAACAGGACAAACCCAAAGCTCATACAAGGGAGGAAATTATAAAGATCAGAGGAGAAATCAATGCAATGGAGACTAAGAGAATGATACAAAAAAATCAATGAAGCCAAGAGTTGGCTCTTCGAAAGAATCAACAAAATTGACAAACCCTTAGCCAACCTTGTCAGAAAAAGGGAAGAAAAGCCCCAATCCATGCAATTAGGAATGAAAAGGGTGAAATTACAACAGACCCAGCAGAAATCCAGAGAATCATCAATACCTACTTCCAGAACCTATACACTAATAAGATTGAAAACACAGAAGAAATGGACAGATTCCTAGATACTTATGAATTACCAAAGTTGAACGAAGAAGACCTAAAAATTCTAAACAATCCAATAGCAACCAATGAAATTGAAAACATAATTAAAATCTTACCAACTAAGAAAAGCCAGGATCCTGATGGCTTCAATGCTGAATTCTACAAGACATTTAGAGAGGAACTACTGCCACTACTGTTTAAACTCTTCAACAAAATTGAAAGGGAAGCAATTCTCCCAAAACCATTCCTGGAAGCAAACATCACTTTGATACCCAAAGCAAGGACCCAACCGAAAAAGAGAACTATAGGCCAATCTCACTAATGAACTTAGATGCAAAAATCCTTAATAAGATACTGGCAAACAGAATGCAGAAGATCATCAAGATCATACACCCTGACCAAGTGGGATTCATCCCAGGGATGCAGGGATGGTTCAACATACACAAATCAATCAATGTAATAAACTATATCAATAAAGCCAGGGACAAAAACCGTATAATCATCTCAATAGATGCAGAAAAAGCATTTAACAAAATCCAACATGCATTTATGATAAAAACCCTACAAAAAATCGGAATAGATGGTCTCTACCTCAATCTGATAAAAGCCATCTATGAAAATCCAACAGCCAATATCATACTAAATGGTCAAAAACTGAAATCCTTCACACTAAAATCAGGAACAAGACAAGGATGTCCACTATCACCACTCCTGTTCAATATAGTTTTGGAAACACTAGCCGTGGCAATTAGACAAGAGAAAGAAATAAAAGGAATAAAGATAGGAAATGAAGAAGTCAGATTGTCATTAGTTGCAGATGACATGATACTCTATATAGAAGACCCGAAGAACTCCATGAAAAGTCTTCTAGACTTAATAACCAAATTCAGTAAAGTAGCTGGATATAAGGTCAACACACAAAAACCAATAGCTTTCCTCTATACGAACAACAGACTCACTGAAAGAGAAATAGGGCAAAAAATTCCTTTCATAATAGCATCCAAAAACCTGAAATACCTAGGAATCAACCTAACAAAAGAAATCAACAACCTCTATTCTGAAAACTATAGCACTTTGAAAAAAGTTATTGAAAGGGGAATCAGAAAATGGAAAGACATCCCTTGCTCCTCCTGGGTAGGAAGGATCAACATAGTGAAAATGGCTATACTTCCAAAATTGCTATATAGATTCAATGCAATCCCAACTGAAATCCCAGTAGCATACTTCATAGACCTTGAGAAAACAATCCAAAAATTCTTTGGAACAAGAAGAGACCCAGAATAGCAAAAGCAATTCTAGGTAACAGAGACATGGCAGGGGATATTACAACCTCCAACTTGAAACTATACTACAAGGCTACTCTGATAAAAACAGTATGGTACTGGCAAAGAAACAAACCTGAAGACCAGTGGAACAGATTAGAAGATGCAGAAACAACTCCAGACACACCGCCACCTCATCTTTGACAAAGGAGCCAAACACTCTCGCTGGAGGAAAGATAATCTCTTTAATAAATGGTGCTGGACAAATTGGGTTTCAAAACTAAAACTAGACCTATATCTCTTACCATGCACTAAACCAAAATCAAAATGGATTAAAGATCTAAATGTAAAAACAGAAACGCTGAACCGGCTGGAACAGAGGTTAGGGAGAACTCTTGAATACATTGGGGTAGGAAGACTTTATGAACAAAACCTCAGTTGCCCGTGAACTAGCACAAACAATCAACAAGTGGGATCTCTTTTTTCTAAAAAGCTTCTGCACAGCAAGAGAAACCACCAGCAGTGTGCAGAGACAACCCACAATGTGGGAAATAATTTTCACCATCTGTCCCTAAGACAAAGGTCTATTATCTCAAATCTATAAAGAACTTAAAAAAATCAGACCTCCCAAATTTAAAGACCCAATCCAAAAATGGGCATCGGAAATGAACAGCCATTTTTCACACAAAGAAGTAGATATGGCAAGTAAACATATGAAAAAATGTTCAACATCACTGGTCATTTGAGAGATGCAAATGAAAAAATGCTGAGATTCCACTTCACTCCAGAAAGAATGGCTGCTATCATGAAATCAACCAACAACAAAAGGTGGGGCTATGGGGAAAGAGGAGCACTGCTCCACTGCTGGTAGGAGTTAAGACTAGTGGAAATCAGTATGGAGAAACCTCAAAGAACTAGGACTCGATGTTCCATTTGACCCAATTATTCCCCTGCTGGGTATCTTCACCAAAGAATTAAAAGAATCATACCACAGCGATATATGTGCACCCATGTTCATAGCTGCACAGTTTGTAATAGCTAAAACTTGGAAACAGCCCAAATGCCCACCAACTGGAGACTGGATAAAGAAAATGTGGTTTGTTTGTTTTTTTTAATAAAATGGAGTACTACTCAGCCATCAAAAATGAAAAATTAGAGACATTTATTGCTAAATGGATGCACATTGAGGTGATACTCTTAAGTGAAATAAACAGGACACATGTTTAAATAATGAATAGTTTCTCTAGTGTGAGAAACTGAAAGTGTAAATAAGGACAAAAAGGTATAATAGATAATGTGAAATAGGAAGAAATGGGGCAAAGGGGAGGGGGAAGTGGGAGCGGTAGGGGAAAGAAAAGAAGGGAATGGAATTAATACGAGAAAAGGAAAAAATTGAAACAAAGTCTTTGTAAATAGGGAGGGATGGAGGGGTTGAAGGGATGTCAGGTGAAGGGGGAAAAATAAGAAGCAAGAGAGTATGTAAAGGTGCATATCTCCAATGATGAATGTCATTATATTGTACACCTAAAATGTACCAATGAAAGGATGTACAAAAAAAACCACTAAGCATCAAAGCTCAATCCAGGAGATATTTTTGTCTAGGTTGGAGATCTAAGGCCTCAATCTGCCCCCAGAATAGTGCTGTAGTGCAGACACCCACTTACAGTGAGAAGAAGCTGCCAATGTGAGGTTCCATTTCCATATAACTCAAGCTGAACCTGGCCTGTGACCACAGGAGACATGTCTTGTGTTCTCCAGCCCCACACCCTCAGTGGGTCTCCATCTAGCCTGCTCTCCAACTGTCAACTATTTCCCATCCTTATCCTTCCCTCATCCACTCTGGGAACTTGCCAGTGTGAAGCGAGACTTGGAACCAATTTGCTGCTCTGGTAGCCAGGTTCAAATACTCAGCCCTTCCGCACAATGACATCCTCGTCAGCTCTTGTTCTGCAGTTATAGAGGTGGGCAGTTATTCATCAACTGTTGACTGTTGAGAGCTACTCTGGAGGCAGAATCCCATTGGCTTGCTTGCTGGTTCCCACTACTGCTGATTCTCTCAGTCTCAGTGTGGTTCTCCCATTCTCCATGAGCCAAAAGTTTTGCTTCACTTTGTCTCCCAAATGGTGGCTTGCCACCTGCTGTTGGCAGCACTGCCATCTGCAGAGATTTTCCTCTTTCCTCCACAATGTGATGTGTTTCTTCTGCATCACTTAACATTTTTTTCTTCTTCTTTATCAGTTTCATCCTGGTTCCCAGGTAATCTCCACTCACTTTGATTCCTCCCTAAATTATTGTTTTCCAGACTTTGTACTGGAGAAGCTGAGTTCCCACCAATAACATCTCCATCATCTTGTTATCTGTCCAAAATATTTTTTTACAAAATTCTAGGTTGTATTCTTGCTTTCATTTGGCTGAACAATTTTGAAGAATAATCCCAATTTATGAAGCAATTATGATGTGCCAAGCTCTCAAATACTGATATTTTAAATTTAATCTTCACTATCTTCTTGCAGTTAAAGCAATATGAATGTTCTTTCACATAACAAAAATCAAATCTTAGAGGTTAAATTAATTCCAGCAAATTATTGGCAGAACTAGAACTAGAATCCCATATGATTTTTGGTCTGTTAGGACTTTTAGTTTCCACATATGATGAGAAAATATTCCATACCTACTCTTTGGATAATGTTGCTATATATGATAGTGTGAGATTCCATCTATTTTTCTGCAAATGACATAATTTCATTTATCTTTATAGCTAAATAATATTCCATTGTGTTCATGTACTTTATTCTTTTTTCTTTCTGGTACCAGGGATCGAACTCAGGTCCTTGTGCTTGCAAGGCAGGTGGCGGAACCAATGAGCTAAATCCCAGGCCCCTTTATTCATTTATTGATGGGCACCTAGGCTGATTCTATATGTTGGCTGTTGTGAATAATGCTGTAAAAAATATGGATATAAAGCCATTTCTTCATATTCCAAGTTCACTTCCTTTGAGTATATACTCAAGATGGTATAGTTATGTCATACAATGGATCTATTTTTAGTTCTTTTTAAAGAATGCCCTTAATATTTTTCATAGTGGCTGTAAAATTTAACATTCCAAAAAGACTATAAAAATTCATTTTCTCTTTATCCTCATCATTTTATTTCATATTATTTTCCCCCATTAAGTTTACTGGTACATTTTAGGTATAAAATACGTTTACATACATCATTGGGATCTTGTACCATTACATGAGTATCTTGGTTCTTATTTTTTTCCCCTTCCCCTGCCCTCCATACACCCCCTCCACCCTTCCCTATTTGCAAAGATTTTCTTTCCATTTTTGTCCTTTTCTCATATTTTTTCTTTTCCCTTCTTTCCTTTCCCCTACCTCTCCCACTTCCCCTGCTGCTTTAGGCCTTTACTTCTATTACACGATATCAATTATATATTTTTAAAACTAAATATCAAGACCTAGGAGACATTACCACAGATTTTACAGAATTTAAAAGGATATAGAAAGCATATTTCAAAAATATGTTTTGAAATAAATTTGACAAATTCTAAGTACCTTGGAAGACTAATTAATGAAACTAACTCTGGAGGAAACATAAAATTTGAATAGCACCTATTAAAGAAAGTATATTCCTAGCTTGAAAACCTACCTATATGACAACAACAGGCTCATACACATTTTAACTGATAAATTATATCAAACATTTCAAACAGAAAAAAAAGGGAACACTTCTCCCTTCATTTTAGGAAATCAACATTGTGTTAATCCTAAAACTGGATAAACATAATAGAAGAAAAAAGTATGAACATAGAGAGAAATTTGTTTAACAAAACAAACTATTAGAAGTCAGATCTGGCAGTATGTAGAAAGTGGTTTTATTTGTAGAGATGGCAGTGTTGGTTCAGCGTTGGAAGATCCACCCCCAAAAGTCATCATTTTAACAGAGGAAAGGAAAAAGCCATATGATCCTATCACTAGTTGGAGGAAAAGTATTGGACTAAATTCCATAGCTGTTCATGGTAAAAGCTATCAGGAGACTAGAAGTAGAACAGAACCTTCTCAACAAATTAAAGACATGTACTCCATACTTCCAGCAAGGATGCCTTATATGAATGGAGAAGATACAATGCTTTCTCCTTAAGGTGGGGAAGAAGGGCAGATACGTTTACTCTTCATCTGTCCATTAAATTTTGAAACATGGGCCCAAACCAAAATAGTCCGGCAATAAAATGACAAAATTAGGATAGGATTGGCAAGGTAGAAGCAAAGTTTTTATATGATCATCTACAGGGAAAATACTAAAAATCTCTAGGAGCCCCTAGAACTTGTACTTGAATTTAGCAGGATTAGAAAACACAAGGTATATATAATATTCAGGTCTATATAGACTTGCTATAAATGAAAAATTGGATACTGAAATTTAAAAGTTATGTAGGAGTACAAAGGACCTAGAAAAGTAAAAAGAAAAATAAAACAAAAACAGTGTTGGAAGACAGTACCTAATTTCAAGACTTCTTCTAAAGCTACAGTAATTAAGGCAGTGTTGGTGTAAGGAAAGACATATCTATCATTGGAATGAAACAGAGAATCTAGAAATAGAACCACACATATATTGTCCACTGAGTTTTGAAAGATTATTCAACATTAGCATTTTATAGAATATAAACTCAATTCAAGAGCCCAGGAAAAGAGTGTTTTCAGCAAACGCCACTGGATCACCTGGTATCCGTATATAAAAAATTAACCTCAACCCCTTATTTCCATACATGAAAATAACTTGAAAGGATCTATGAACCTAAATATAAAAGCCTAAAAGTATAAAACTTTAAGAAAAAATTATAAGGGAAAATGTTTATGAATGAAGGGTAGGCAAGAACTTCCTAGAATACAAAAAGCATCATGTATAAAAGAAAAAAAATTGATAAATGAGATTCCATCAAAATTTAGAACTTTAAATGACATCATTAAAATGAAAAGTAGTCCTTAAACAAACCATATTTACAATGCATATAACTGATGACCAGAATATATAAAGAATTCTTACAGTTCATTAATAGACAACCCAATTAAAAAGTAGACATAGGAAGATGATAAATAGCCAGTACAGCACAAGGAAAGGTGTGCAACACTAGAATCAGAAAAATACTAATCAGTATAATAACAAGATTGAATTATACACTCATTAGGGAGATGAAGTCAAAAGTTTTAAAAGCCTTATCATGACTTTTTCTTTTTGTTACATTCCCCCCCTTTGCGTTCAATTTGTCACACCCAATGGATTCATTCTGCTGGGCTTTCTGGGGTTGTGATCCTCATTTTCTTTCCTGAGAATATTGTCTAAAATTTTTTGGAGTGTTGGTTTGGTATTCATGAAGTTCCTAAGGTGCTCATTATCATGAAAGTATCTTATTTCTCCATCAATTTTGAAAGATAGTTTTGCAGGGAACATCAATCTGGGTTGGAGGCTGTTTTCCTTTAGGGCTTGAAATCACTCCAATCTCTTCTTACCTTGAGGGTTTGCATTGAGAAGTCTGCTGTGATTCTGATGGGCTTTCCTTTGTATGTGATTTGTTTCTTTTCTCTCACTGCTTGTAGAATTTTGTTCTTCTGTTGGGTTTCTGGAATCCTAACTATTATATGCCTATGTGTAGATTTCTTTTGTCAAGGATAGCTGGTGTCCTATATGCCTCACTTATCTGTATGTCAAGTTCTTTTCCCCTCCTTGGGAAGTTTTCTGCCATCACTTCTGTGAACAGTTTTTTTATGTCATCTGCACTCTCTCCTGTTTCTTCATTGGCTCTAATCAGTCTTATGTTATTCTTCTTTGCATCATATAGCAGCTGCTGGATCAATTTCTTGTGTTCCCTTACAATTTTAAAGCAATTTTTCTTTTCCTAGTCATTGATTGCAATCTTATCTTCTATATCTGAAATTCTGTCCTCACATTTGGTTCATTCTGCTGCGTAGACTTTTGGTGGAGTTTTTAATCTCCTGGAAATCTGTTTGCATCTGCCTTATGGATTCCATTTGTTTCCTATGTTGGGATTCCATCATGTTCCTCACATCCTCTATTTTTTATTTTTGTCCTTTCTAGATTTGTTAATCATGTCTTGCACTATTGGCACAATGTTTGTTGTTATCTGAGAAATTATTTTTGATTTCATTTTTTTCCAGATCCCCTTTTGTTGGCAGTCCGGGGAGTCCAGGTGGTTGAATATCAGATTGTTCCATCCCATTTCCCTTTGGGATTGCTGTAGGTAATCTGAAATTCTGTTTTTGAGGCTTGTTTACATGTGTTCTCATTTCCACAGGGGTGGGGGTGTGCTCCTGTCACCCACATGGCTCACCTTCTCTGTCCAAGAGTGTGGAGTGGTACCAGCGGAGCCTCCTCCTGGGCACTGGAATCATTTTATTTTAATAGCCATTCTGACTGGCATGAGATGGAATCTCAATGAAGTTTTGATTTGCATTTCTCCATAGGCTAAAGATGTTGTCATCTTTATCAATTTTTTAATTTAGTCACTTAGTCATTTTTTACTTCCTCTTTTGAGAAGTGCCTGTTTTTCTTTTGAGAAGTTTCCATTCAACTTATTGGCTGATTAATAGGTTTATTCATCCCTTATTAACTTTTTGAGTTCTATTATATTCCATATATTAATCTTCTGTCATATGAATACCTGGAAAAGATTTTCTCCCATTCTTCGATCTGCCTATCTATGGATTCTATTGATTGTTCTGTACAATGATACTTACTTGGGTGTGATTCCATCTGTATAGTCTCACTTTTTGTTTCCTTAGTTATTGAAGTCAGATTCAGGAAGTCATTACTTTTGCTCATATTTTATACTGTTACCCCTGTGTTTTCCTCCAATAATTTCAAAGTTTCTCTTGTTATTTGAAAGTCTTTGGTCTAATTAGAACTTATTTTTGTAATCCAGTTTCAATTTCCTACTTCTGAACATCCATTTTTCACACCATTACTTGTTGAAGAGACTTTTGCATTTCCACTGTATGTCTTTGGGAACTTTGTCAAGAATGAGATGGCTGTAGATGTGTCAGTTTATTTCTAGGTCCTGCCTTCAATTCCATTGGTTCATACATCTATTTTTATGCCAATCTTATGCTTTTTCGTAATCATAGCTCTTAATTTATTATAAAATCAAATAGTGTGATAATTCCAGCATTGTTTTGTGCCCTACTGTTTTGCTTAGTCAGAGTATGCTTTTCTTCCATGTAAATATTATAATTGTTTTTTTCTAATTCTGAAAAGAATGTAATCAGTATATTAATGGGGATGGCATTGAATCAGTAGATCACCATCAGTAATATGATCACTTAAATAATTTTTTTTTTGGTACTGGGTCTCGAACTCAGGTCCTTGAGCTTGCACAGCAGGAGGTGAAACCACTGAACTAAATCCTCGGCACTACTTAAATAATATAAGTTTCCCCAATCCACAAATATGAAAGTTACTTCAAAGTCCTTTTCAACTTCCTAGTGTCTTCAATTTCTTTCAAACATGTTTTACAGTTTTCATATAAAAGTTGTTAATATGCGTGGTTAGATTTTATCCCCTAGGGTTTTGATTTTTTGTTTTTGTTTTTACTGTGTATGGCGTGGTTTTCCTTATTGCTTTATTGGCAGCATCATTATGGGTGTAGAAAAGCTACTATTTTTTGTACATTTATTTTGTTTCCAGCTTTTTTGTTCACTTTACTTTTAAAATCACTTTGACAGAGTCTTCAGGATCTTCTAAGTATAAGATTACATCATATGTCAAAAAAGATAATTTAAATTACTCCTTTTGTATTTGCATTCCTTTTATTATTTCTTTCTTTTGTCAGATTTCTCTGATTAAATTTTAAGTACCATGTTGAATAACAGTATGGACACTCTTGTGTCACTTCTGATTTTAGAAGTCATGATTTCAGTTTTTCCTCATTATTGGTTTATAGTTTTGTTTTTTGTTGTGTCCTTATCTGGTTTTGGTATAAGGGTAATACTAGCTTTGTAGAATGAATTTGTAAGTGTTGTATCATTTTTTATTTCAAGGAAGACTTTGAGGAGCCTTGGTATTAGTTCTTTTTCAAAAGTCTGGTAAACTTCAGTAGTGAGTCTCTCTAATTCTGGCCTTTTTGGGAAGGGGGAATTTTTATTACTATTTCAGGCAAATTACCTGTTATTGCTCCATTTATGTTTTTATACCCTCGATTCAAATTTGAAAGCTCATATGTGTCTAAAAGTTTGTCCATTTCTCCTACTTTTCTGATTTATAGGCATATTATTTTTTAAATTATTCTCTAGTGTTCACATGGGTCTCAGTGCTAGCCTCTGTAATATCTTCTTTTGGCCTCCATTTTATTTATTTAGTTCTTTTCTCTCATTTGGTAAGTTTAGCTAAAAGTTTCTCAATTTTATCTTTTCAAAAAAATGATTCTTTGGGGGTTTTTTGATCCCTTGTGTTATTCTTTTAGTTTCTATTACAAAATTACATCTAATGATTTGGGATTTGATTTGTTCTTGCTCTTCTAATAACTTGCAATCATTAATTATCCTAATTATCATTAGGATAATTGAGATGTTATTTATTTTAGACACTCAGATATGAATTTTTCTCTGAGTACAGATTTCACTGTATTCCCTATTTTCTGGTATGTTATATTCAAATCATTTCATTTTAGGAATATTTTCATTTCTCTTCTGATTTCTTTCAGTGACCACTCTTCATTCAAAACTATATTGTTCAACCTGTTTGTGTAATCTTTGTTGTTTCTCTTGTTGCTATTTCTAGCTTCATTGTTATGATCTTATACAAAAAGTTATTTCAATCTTTTGTATTTGTTAAAACCTGTATAATAACCTAAAATATGATCTATTTTGGAAAAAGTTTCTTGAACTAATGAACATGTGAATTCTGCAGCTGTTGGATGGACATTCTGTAGGAATCTGTTAAGTTTATTTGATCTATAGCGTAACTTAACTCCAATGTTTATTTGTAGATTTTGGGGGTGGGATCTGGATGATCTATCTATTGGTGAGAATGGAGTATTAAATTCACCCATTATTATTTTATCATGCCCTATTTCTCCTTTTTATGTCCTGTAGTGCTTGCTTTATAAAATGTAGTGCTCCAACATTTGATGCATGTGTATTGACAATGATAATACCTTCTTGATGGATAGTTCTTTTTCTTGATACTTTCCAAATCTCTCCTGATTTGGGGTCGAAGTCTGCTTTGTGTATATATGGTTACTCTGGTTTGCTTTTATGTTATATTTGTTTGGTGTCCTATTCACTTTCCCTCTCCCTGTGTCAAAATACCCAATACCCTCAATTTAAAGGATTACAGGTTTATTTACATTCATAGCTTTCAGAGATTCTGGTCCATAGTTGGCCAGCTTCAAGGCAGAAATGGCATAGAAGAGTGACATAACAGAGGAAAGGTGCTAATATCATGGTGGTAAGAAGCAGAGCAAGAAGGGAGAACTTGAGAAAGGAGATCTACCCTTCAAGGTCATATCTTCAGTGCACTGTCCCTCCTGAATAGAATTCACCTCCTAATGGCAACTCAGCTGTAGCACCTTGTGATCTAACCATCTTCCAAAAGGCTGTGCTCTCAATGCATGACAGTCCTGGGAGACACCCCAGATCTGCACCATAACACTTGTAATGTCCTTTTCCATCCTTTCACCCTCAAAGTGTGTATGTCTTTACTAGGGAAATGGGTTTCGTGAAGACAGAATTGTTGAGCTGTGTTTTTAATCCAATCACACAACCAGAATCATTCTGTTAGAGAATAAATACTGTTTACATTTGGGCCAGGGATTTAGCTCAGTGGTTTTGCTGCCTGCTGCACAAGCGCAAGGACCCGAGTTCAATCCCTGGTACCAAAACAAAACAAAACAAAAAGACTGTTTACATTCAAGGTTATACTGAAAGATACGTACTAACTTATATAATCTTATTTTTTTCTGGTTGTTTTGAGAAATTTCTGCATTTTTCTCCCTTATTCATGTTAGGGATTTAATGACTTGCTTAGTGTTTGATTCTTTCCTAATTTTCATTTTCTTATCTAGTCTTCTACAGTAAGTTTCTTTTCCCATATGCTCATGATTATGTTTAGCTTGTTTCCCCTTCTGGATATAGGATTCCTTTAAATATCATTTATAATGCTGGTTTGCTGATTATAAATTCCCTTAGTTTATGCTTATGTTGGAAGGTTTTATTTCTTTTTGGCTTCTGAATAACTGCTGGATGTAGTAATCTATTTTGGCATTTATTTTCTTTCAGAGCTTGAAATATATCACTACTAGTGTTGAGTAGCTGCAGAGAATATGCTACTATTCTGATAGGTTGATTTGTATATGTGACTTGGTGCTACTCTGCTGCAGCTTGTAATTGTGTTTTTTTCCTTTATTCTTTTGTCAATTTAACTATGTTATGGGAGATTCATTTCTGATCATGTCTATTTGGGTTTCTAAATGCCTCATATACCTAGATAGCCAAGTCTTTTCCAATATTTGGAAAATCTTCTGGTATTGTTTCACTGAATAGGGATTAAATGCTATTATCCTGTACCTCAGCTCCCTCATTTATTTGTTATAGATACATTTGTGCTGTTAATAGTATCCTTAGATCTTGTATTGTCTTCTTTTGATATTACTTTTATTGCTGTCTGAATGTGATCATTTATTCTTATTATTATTGAGCCTTGATATTCTTTATTATAATTGATCTAGTCTATTAGTCTTTCAATTAAGTTTTTATTTGATTTATTTGGCTTTTCATTTCTAAAGTTTTTTGTTTCTTTTTCTGAATCTTCATATCTTTTATTGAACTATTTTGTTTTATTTTCTTCATTATCTTTCTTAATTTCATTCAGCTATTTACCTATATCATCTTTGAATTCACTGACCATTTTCAACATTACAGTTTAAAATTCTTTTCCAGCATTTCATTCATTTTAATACCTTTGGAGTCAGTTAGTAAAGTGTTACAAAATTTGGGGGAGTTAAATTTTCTTTTTTCATAACTCTTTTATTTTTATGTATATTGAGATGTGTGCCTCTGTTGGGTTGAATATCTCTTGTACATTTATGTGAAGACCTTCTAGGAAACAGCCCTCTCTTGTCCATATGTCCTAGGATATTAGTTTACCATGTAATATTGACTTCAATTACAACTGAAATTTATAGTATACTTTCTTTGCTGCATCTCTGTTGGTGATTAGTGGGGTTTCAACACAGTGTACTGTTTTGGAACCTGTGGGTCCTGCTTTCTCTATATGTCTCACCAAAGTCTACCTTGTAGTTTTAGAAGTTGTACTGTAGACAGTGGATTATATGTGGTACATACTTTGTGGTTACCATCTCAGTCTTTTAAGTAACATGAGATCTGAAAGAATATGAAAGTGATTTATACTTATTAATGTAAGTTAAAAAAAACAATTGAGGAAGCTTCTGGGGGAAGGACAGTCTGCAAAATCAGTCTGTCAATGTAATTTAGGGCAATATATGGAAAGCATATTAGGAAATAGGCATGAATGTTTGAGCAAATACTGGTCAATAATTTCAAAGAATTTCCCATCCCCATTATATCTCCTGATCATAATAAGTCTTGCATTTATAAAAATCAAACTTACAAGTTTGTTGTACAGCCTCCTTAAAGTGATATTGTTGGACTATTAGGGAATTACACCATTTATTGCATCATTCTTATCTTACTTTACCCTCTCAAGAACCTTTTTATGGCACTTTGCACATTAGTAACATAACTTGAAGCTTGCACTCTAATTGTATGGTAGGGTGAGTCAAGCATTCATGCTCACACAGCTCTGGTGCTCATGTTAGGTACACCAAATCAGCCTGTCTTCTTCAGCATCCTCTTCTCTTTCTTCACTACCACACAGTTTTCAAATGAATTGCTTGTATCATTGGCTCTAACAGAAGTTGTGAGACAAATATTACCACCTCCATTTTCTACATATAAATTAAAGATCCTAAAAGTTGAGTAATTTTTCAAAAGTTATAAATGTAAAAACTGAAAATGCATTCATCAGATTCAAACCCAGGTTTGAGAGAAAACTTAGAAAGTTTAGCAGTATCAAGTACAATAACAACTAAAGCTGGACAGTTACAGTCTAATCTTGGGATAGTCTTTACTGATGTCATTCAAAAAAGCATCTTCTAATAAAAAGGTTCGCATTACTTCCTTTAACATGATATATTTCCTACAACATGTTATTATAATTTACTGTAATCTAAAATAAATGCTTCCATAAAGAAAAATGAGAAAATATAATTGTGGTAACATAACTTCCCATAGTTTGTCCTACTTTAATAATCATTAATTCCCCCCCCAAAACTTAATGAATCTCTTACTCAGAGAAAGACTATTTTGCTTAATAAGTTGAAATGTCACAAGCCAAAGTATGAAATTTTTTAAAAATACAAACAAAAATTCATCATACAGTTAAATATGTTAAAATTTGATATAACTCTATAATGCTCATGTGATCATGGGGCTTTTGGGAGGTGGATGGATCTATATAGCGCTATTAAATAGCTCTATAATATCTAATTTTAAATAAAAATATATATAAACAATGAGAAATAATTATAAAGTATTTAAATATCTCAGTTTTACTTGGGCAGCATTTTTACTGTTGTATAACTATTTAAAAATACCTCCAACTTTTTCTCTCCAGACATAGTCAAATTTATTCTATACAAATGGAAATATGACTAAGAATCAAAATATGAAGTAATAGTTTTCCTTACTAAAAATATAAAATACTGGGAAAAATGTAATAGTAATTCAATAGTTTCATAAACATAAAATATATACTGGAAAGACATATATTTCATATGAATTATTTCCATGTCCTTGCCTTACTTGATTCAAGGTCCCAAATGATATAGCATAGAATTTGACATATTGTACTCAAACAAGAATAGGGAGCAAAACACAGAGATAACCAAAATCTCAAATGGTTCAATTCATTGTTTATATCACAGGTTAAGTGTAGTATTGTTAAAAATTGTTGCTTTGATCTCAAGTGCCATTCCATCTGTCAAACCATCATTTCAAATGGTTTTCCTAACCTCAAATGCATATAGTGAGGTTTCTCTGAAGATTTAATATATTGACTCATTCTAATTCCTCACTTCACATCCCTTACTTTAATCAACTTATGTCGATTTTTGTCCTTGCTAGTCCACTAACATACCACATATAGCCATATTTATGGTTAGTCCCTGTTAATAGGGTATTACACTCTCAGTCATTTTGTACTTGTTGACTGTATGCCTGCTTTTTTAGCATCATATCTCTGTTTGCATAGTATCTTAGTCACTTTCCTCTTTACTAGAACAAAATGCCTGACACCGACAAGTTAAAGGACAAAAGGTTTATTTTGGTTCTCAGTCTGTAGAGATTTCAGTCCATAGTCAGGTGGCTCTAACACGGGGCAGCATGACAGAGGGGCACGGCAGATGGACATGGCAGACAGAAAGCAGCAAAGCAGTAGCATCAGGCTCCCCTTTCCCTTTTATTCCAATCAGGATATAAACCTGCTTGTTGGTGCCAACCATACCCAGGGTGGGGCTTATGACATCAGTAAATCCATTCAGCCACACCCAGAACTGTGATAAACCCATTAGTGGACCACTCCAGTAATACACAGCCTTGGCCCTAGCACCACACACCCAGGATTCAGCCACTTCCCAAAAGCCCCACTTATAAGTATATGAGGTTTGGGGGCATTTCTAGATGCAAGCCATAAACCTTACAAGACACTTCCATCTTTCTGACTTCTAAATGATAATGTGACTCACTATCTTTTCATCCATTTTCATTCCCAGTTCTACACAGAAGTCACCACTGATGATTTTTGGCCTCTAGTGTATTTCTTCCAAGAATCCTAGTTTTCTATTTCTCACCATCTGCTATTCAACACCACCTAAAGCATATCCTACAAGCAGCTCATATAGCTGTCAAAACGCATTGCCCAGTCCCACTATACCATTGTGAACTTTTTTGCTCTATATCATTACTATCTTTTTTCTATTGCATTCATATGGCCTATGATGACTGAGAAATTACAGCCTAGTTTATTTATACTTTCTTATGGGGACCAGGGATTTAGCTCAGTTTCCACCACCTGCCTCGAAAGCGCAAGGTCCGGAGTTCAATCCCCAGTACCAAAAAAAAAAAAAAAAAAAAAAAAAAAGAATTATACTTTCTTATGGTCAATTTTCCTTAAGATCTTCCAATCAGATACACTTGGGCAAGGAAAAGATAGGTAGTGGAGTTATCTGAAGGATATACAAACAGGCAGTGCTCATGACAAAGGAAGCTTTTCCAGTCAGCAGCTTCCTCACCCAAGGTAGGGTAAATATGATTGAAAGGATGGGCCATTTTCCAGAGCAGTTCAGCATAAAACTGGTCCTCAAGCCTTTCCAAGGTTTTTGTCTGCTACCTAATACCATTATTAAATTCTTCTCTGCATTAATTAACTAAAATGGCTTTTGTTGTCAGCTGAATCCCAACAAGCACAATACCGCAAAACATGCTCTTCCAACAGGCCTCTGCTGATTCCCATGTGCAAAGAACAAAGCTCTGGGTGCCCTTCCTACATTTCTCACACAGACTACATCAGTGCACTTCTAGTGAACACCTTCACTGTCCATGCCTGTCCCAACCCTCATGTCTATGTGGCAAAGACATAGTATGATGAGAGGGAAGGGGTGTGCCAGGTCAAGTATCTTCTTCTCAGAAGGTCACTAATCTCCTTATGGGAGACATAGCCTGATGACCTCCTTTAATCCAATTACCTCTCAAAACTCCCTTTTCTAAACATCGTGAGCATAGAATTGAGGTTTAAATTTACAACACATAAACTTTTTGGGAACACATTCAAATGGTAGCGCTATATTACCCAACATTCCCACTTTTGGGTATTTAAATAAAGAAACTGAAATTGGGACTTCCAACAAATATCTGAAACCTCATGTTCATCACAGAATTATTTACAATAGCTAAGATCTGAATCAACCTAAATGTCAGTTGTTACATGAATGGACAGAGAAAATGTGGATTATATGCGCAATGGAATATTAAATTTTAAAAAGAGGAAAATTCAGCCATTTGCAACAGGAGTGAAACTGGAGAATGTTATGCTCCTAGGAAAGATAAATACTGTAGGATGTCACTTATATATGGAATCTAAAATACTCAAACTCATAAAGCAGAGAATAAAGTGTTTAGCAGAGACTGGTGATTAGAGAAAACAGGGAGATGTTATTCAAAGTGTACAAAGTTTCAGTTAGGTAAGATGAATATGTTCTGAAGATCTAATGTATATTATGAAGACTTAGGTAACAATACTGCACTATATATTTGAAATTCACTAAAAGAGAAAATGCTAAGTATTTTCACTACCAAAACAAGGTAAATAGACGAGGTATAGTTATGTTAATTAGTTTGAATGTGGTGACTAATTTTCAGTGTAAATATATGTCAACTCATGACACTGTACACTTTGCCTTTATAAATTAAATTAAAAAGTAAATCTAAAAAACAAATGCATGTATAAAATAATGAGTGGAAACATATGTTAAAAACTACAACAACAAACCCATTGACCTAGTAAGGGCTAATAAGGCATTACTGAAAAGAATAAGTGATGAAAATTCTAAAATTTTGCTAGTCAGATAAACCCAATAAATTCAGGCCACTCTACCAAACCCCAGCCTTCCTCCAGGCATCTATTCAACATTTCCTCCCACTGCCAACTAATATCTATCCCAATCCCAAGCCCCTTTTCAGTGTATGCTTCAGTTAGCGCTCAAATTTTCTTTCATTGATAGTTTATTGGTGAGTAGTGAGCAAATAATGCCTTAAAGACCCATTTGTATGAGGCATAATCAAAAACACAGTAAATGTTTAATTTAAAATAAATTACAATGAAAGATACATCACCATTAATTCCCTAAAATACCTCCTCATGAACACTTCAAATATACTTATCTCATCATTATTGCCACTTTCTGAAACAGTTCTGAAAGTCCTCCTTCATGAGTATCTTCAGTTGCATTTTTATGGTTGCTAGGATATCCTAAATCAATTCAAAATGTTTACCTTTCATAATCATCTTTTACTTTAAGGAAGAGCCAGGAGTCACCCGGGGCAATTCCAGTGAAAATGATGGATGAGGACACACTATACTGTTTTTTATGAGCCTGTCTTTCCTTTGGATGACACTCAGTAGCAGCATTCACTGCATTTTTTATCACCTTCTAAACACCTGAAAGAGGACTTTCAGAACTACTTTAGAAAGTATATTGGTGAGATAAGTATGTTCAAAGTGAGGGAAAGTATTTTGAGGGAGATTAATGGCAATGTGTCTTTACTGTAATAATTTTTTTTAATTGAAGCATTCACTGTGTATTTTATCACCTGGTTTTCTGAGGAAGCCCTTGGAAGCAATTCAAGTAAACACTACAGAGGCATTACTCTCTTCATTTTTCTGAGAGCTTCTTAGAATGCAACTGATCTAGAGAGCTTTTTCTGAAAGGCTCCGGTTAGTGGAGATGGTTCTGGACTTGGCTTGGGTGTACATCATGGTCTACAAACTCAAAGCTCCTCCAAGGTCATCACATCAGGCTGGCAAGGTGGTCTCTGGTCAAGAATATTTTACTGATTTCTTTCGTTAGGTTGATTCCTAGGTATTTCAGTTTTTTGGATGCTATTGTGAAAGGAATTATTTGCCCTATTTCTCTCTCAGTGAGTCTGTCATTGGTGTAGAGGAAAGCTATTGATTTTTGTGTGTTGACCTTGTAACCAGCTACTTGACTGAATTTGGTTATTAAGTCTAGAAGACTTTTGGTGGAGTTCTTGGGATCTACTATATAGAGTTTCATGTCATCTGCAAATAATGACAATTTGACTTCTTCATTACCTATCTTTATTCCTTTTATTTCTTTCTCTTGTCTAATTGCCGTGGCTAATGTTTTCAGAACTATATTGAACAAGAGTGGTGATAGTGGACATCCTTGTCTTGTTCCTGATTTTAGTGTGAAGGATTTCAGTTTTTGACCATTTAGTATGATGTTGGCTGTTGGTTTTTCATAGATGGCTTCTATCAGTTTGAGGTAGAGACCATCTATTCCAATGTTTTGTAGGGTTTTTATCATAAATGCATGTTGGATTTTGTCAAATGCTTTTTCTGCGTCTATGGAGATAATCATATGGTTTTTGTCCTTGGCTCTGTTGATATAGTGTATTACATTGATTGATTTGTGTATATTGGACCATCCCTGCATCCCTCGGATGAATGCCACTTGATCAGGGTGAATGATCTTCTTGATGATCTTCTGCATTCTGTTTGCCATTATCTTATTAAGGATTTTTGCATCTATGTTCATTAGTGAGATTGGCCTACAGTTCTCTTTTTCGGTTGGATCTTTCTCTGCTTTGGGGATCAAGGTGATGCTTGCTTCCAGGAATGAATTTGGGAGTATTGCTTCCCTTTCAATTTCATTGAAGAGTTTAAACAGTAGTGGCAGCAGTTCCTCTCTAAACGTCTTGTAGAATTCAGCAGTGATGACACTGGGGCCTGGGCTTTTCTTAGTTGATAAGTTTTTAATTACATTTTCGATTTCATTGGTTGATATTGGGTTGTTCAGAATTTTTAGGTCTTCTTCGTTCAACTTTGGTAATTCATATGTATCTAGAAATCTGTCCATTTCCTCTGTGTTGTCCATCTTATTGGCATTTAGGTTCTGGAAGTAGGTATTGATGATCCTCTGGATTTCTGCTGGGTATGTTGTAATTTTACCCTTTTCATTCCTAATTGCATGGATTAAGGCCTTTTCTTTCCTTTTTCTGACAAGGTTGGCTAAGGGTTTGTCAATTTTGTTGATTCTTTCGAAGAGCCAACTCTTGGCTTCATTGATTTTTTTTGTATCATTCTCTTAGTCTCCATTGCATTGATTTCTCCTCTGATCTTTATAATTTCCTCCCTTGTATGAGCTCTGGGGTGGTCCTGTTCTCCTTTTTCTAGAAGCTTGAGGTTCAGCATCAGGTTGTTTAATTGGGCTCGTTCTGATGGAAAAATAGGAACAAAATCTTTGTAAACAGGGAGGACTGGAGGAGTTGAAGGGAGGGCTGGGCAAGGGTGAAAAATAAGAACCAAGAGAGACTATGTAAAGGTGCAAATTTCCAATGATGAATGTCATTATATTGTGTACCTAAAATGTACCAATGATTAGAATGAATAATCGATAATGCAAAATAAGAAGAAAAGGTCCAAAGGGGTAGGGGTAGTGGGAGGGGCAGGGGAAAGGAAAAAAGGGAAAGGAAAAATGATGAGAAATAAATGATGAGAAATGGAAATAAAGTCTTTGTAAATAGGGAAGGGTGGAGGGGGTGAAGGGAGGGCTAGGAATCGGGAAAAAATAAGAACCAAGATGCGTTATGTAAAGGTACAGTTCCCAGTGAGAAATGTAATTGTGTTGTATACCTACAATGTACCAATAAAAGAATTTAATAAAAAAATAATATAAAAAAAAGAATATTTTACTGCTGCTCCTTCATTGAAGTGCTGCACCCAGGAATCAGGAATTACTCCTCTGCCACAAATGATCAATTTCCATATTGCAGTTATAAGAAGCTAAAAAATGTTTCCACAAATTTTGAGCTAGAGTCATACTTTCAAATTTTCTTCCTGGTCCAACAGCAAGCCTAGTGGGCTTCAGAGTGTTCTTTTTTAATCAGGTTTTTACCTTAGTGTTGTAGGGTAAATTAAAAAGGATGGCCATTAATTAGCACTGTAGCTCTGCACATTCACTTAGATGTCACCACCAGGACCTAAGTCCCCATGACAAGGCTACTGTTGAAGAAAAGACTGAAACTCGGCTGTTTTTTAAACTTTATATTCTACATAATTATGATGAGGTATTCCTCCTACAGCTTTTGGTAGCTAGAGAGGAATGAACTATTCTGGGCTTCCTCACAGCTATATTTAAGAAAATTCCTCAGGTACCTACTCCAACTTCCTTCGTCTCAGCACTACCATATGTCAAGCTTTGAAATGGTTTTATTGTCTTTCTGAAAACATCCTTTCACACTGTGGACTGACAGAAAGTTTGTAGAATGGAAGGTGCCTTGGATTTTGTAAGATAAATGTCTAATCCACTGCTCTCCTGAGTCAGTGGTTTTCAGAGGTAGAGGTGGGGGGTGGCGGGGGGCGGCTGGTCCTATCTTACTTTTCTCTTAAGCTTGCACCTCTCTGTTAACAATCTCATGCTCCCTGCAGCTCCACTTCACCTTGCCCTGAAGTTGTGCCCTCTGCTTAAACCACAATGCTCCTCTACCTCCTTGTTGGAGCCTAAATGTGTGAATAGAGTTTGGACATCTCCTCTAACATATTTTATTGTGAATAATGTTACATATAAATCATATAATTTCATGATACTCCTTTTGAGACATTCACTCATGTCAAAGGTGAACTGCAAAAGTGTGTCAAATAATGAAACAGAACATAAATTTTTTCTGACACTTGCTAACTCAAAACTAGATGCTTCTGAAATAGTAAAATACCAAAAATTAGAGTATGTAGACATGTTTTGATGGTTATCAATAGCCATAATAACTAATTTTATTGTAACAGAGTTTAATGAAATTTGTGAATTTTGGTAACCACGGGCACAAAGAACAAAGAAATAGGACCATAAGACACAGCAGCAAAGTATGTGTGTATATACCTTTGATACCAAAGGGGTTACATAAGGCTTAAAATTAAAGACAAACATTGTTATTATTTGTGCTTTGACATCTGAGAAAAACTCCCAGCCCCCCAAATAGTCAAACCACAAGTCCTATTCCTCTCCCTGCTTCCCTAGATAAGGTCTCTGATCAAACAATCTTGTTTTATTGTTTTCCTATGACACCAAACATGGTGTCGGCTTATCCCTGAGTAGAGGGCTTCAATTCCCTCCCTGCCATCCCACAGAGTTATTCAAAGCAGCCAACCACATCTTCCCATGGAACACAGGGCCACCTACCTTCACACTTCTGCCTCCCGCAGATGGCCCTGTGTGGCATGGACATCCCTTCCTCCTCCAGGCTGTGAGGACTCATGACGCTGCTGTCAGTCTCACCTGTCTAGTGTAGCCTTCCCTCCCTACGAAAGAGGAAGTGAGCAAAACATAAGGATCTTTATATGTTTGTACATTTGTGGTTCAGTTATTTTGTCATATGTACATTTTAAGTAAAAATCAAAATTTAAGATTACTAAGAAGATCTCTTTGTTCTTAATTTGCCTTAGCACCATGTAAAATGTTTCTTCCCTGAAAGAATTTTGAGCTTTTCTTAATGGTAGCTAGTATTATCACATACCCAGGCTCCTGCCAAATGGACAAAATGATATTATTTTTTAGTTTTTCCTCAATTTATTGACATATTTGTACATACTTATGGAGAAAGTACAGTACAGTAAGATAACTTACCTGTTTAGGCAATTTGTAATGATCACATCAAGGTAATTAGCATTTCTACCCCCCATTTATCATTTCTTTTAAAATTTTTTATTAGTACCTATTTGTAGTATGTAATGTTTATGTTCCTTATATGGAGCTGGTACATGTACATAGCAGATATTAATTCATTTTTTCATCGGCTTTCTCTCTTCTCTTTCCCCCATGGTGATTCAATGGTAAAGATAAAGATAGATAGATCGATCCCCTAATAAGTATAAATTTTGCAATAAATATTTTACACAGATTCTACTTAAGAGATTTCCTTGCAATAAAGTTATCCATCATTTTGTGAAAGGAATCTCAATTCTATGTAATATGAACTAGTCCAGAGTTAAAATGCAAGTAGGCAAACAGGATTAAATTGCTGTGGATTAAATTAAAGTATGCTAGGAAATCCCCCATGTACAAATATTTCTTCTATGCCTGAAATTCTCATGAGTATGCAAAAATTATTTTTGAAGGATTAGTTCAGAAAAACTCTGATAAAAAGAAAATATCATCTAGAGTACATGGTAAATTTTTAAAATTTTTATCTTTCAAAAAGTGTGTGTCATTTTCAAGGAAATTGATTAAATAGAGAAAAATGTAATGTCAAGTCTGAAAAAAAGTTAAAACAATGATAAGTAGCTATTCTGGCTAATGTGGGGATACTTATCTCCTTGCCTGACACAATGAGGTCAACATTAATGACTAATGATTTCACAGAGAAAGAACACTAAAGCCTCATGTAACATTGGGCATGGTGGCACAGGCCTGTAATCCCAGCACTCAGGAGGCTGAGGCAGCAGGATCTTGAGTTTAAGGCCAAAATGAGGTACAAAATGAAAACTTGTCTCAAGAGAAAGAAAAAGGGGAAAACAGACACATATTATTTCTTTACTGAGGGATCATTTCACATTATTACTCATGGTTTCAGAGAGTTCAGTCACTGGTTCGCTGACTCTGAGGCCAAAGTGGCATGGTGGAAAGGCATGATGGAGGAATGCTGCATAATACATGGCAGCCAAGAAGCAGAGCAGGGGAACAATGCCATAGAGGGACCAAATATAGTCTCAAAGGTCGTGCTTCTATGACTCACCTAGACTCATCTGCAACTATACTTTACTAATCCCCTGGGTAGCTCCCAAGCCAATCAAATTGACAAATAGCTTAATTGTCAAAGGAAGCTTCTTTGTTAAAACACTTATCTCTTCCCAAAGAGCGTGGCTTTCAAAACCCATTCTTCTACTTAAAAGGTTAGTCAGTACTGAGATTTGGATCCATAAATAACATCTCTGATAGAAAAGAATGATTCT
Organism: Heterocephalus glaber; assembly: GCF_053883595.1. Classification (NCBI taxonomy): domain Eukaryota; kingdom Metazoa; phylum Chordata; class Mammalia; order Rodentia; family Bathyergidae; genus Heterocephalus; species Heterocephalus glaber. Next base: position 8,282,090 of record NW_028258142.1, on the reverse strand, counting down.
CTTACTTCCACAATAAGTTTTATGGGTTGGCCTTAGCAGAAAACTACATGAAAATATGATATGGGAAAGAAAAACTGAAAGCAAGCAGATTAATACAGTATTTGCATTATTTATCACTGTTACAAATATTCATTCTCATCAAAATTATATATTCATACATACTCCCAGAGAAAATAAATGGAGCTGCTCTATATAAAAGTGTGAGATTCAACTTGAAAAGCCTCAAGTTACTGTCCTTCAATCCAGCACTCAAGTGCATTCTCTAACCAAAAACTCTTAAAAACTCTGGTTGTGTGAATGAATCATAAATTTCTCAGGGCAGATGGTAAGTCAAAGCATGCCAAATATCTACATTCATAATACTACAGTAAATAAAATTAGCACTAGTTGGCACTTCAAATTTTCAAGTGTTAATCTGCTAGATATTTACAATCTTCCTTATGCTGCTGCATTATAGAAGCTACTTTTGAAGGTACTGTTTTAAGAACACATTAGCATATTTTTCTGAGACTGCAGTAATTTATCCCAAATATCTAGGTATTTCTTTGATACATACACAAACAAGAAACCATGGCAGAAAACTTTGGAACAGGGATTCTGAACTTGAATTCTAGTCCTGGCTATGCTACATATTTGATTCATGTAAATCAGTCACAGTAAATCTCTGAACTTCAGTGCACTGCTGTGCATTAAAGGGATGGACACCCTCAATGATTACTTCTGACTATAATATTCTGTAATTCTGGAATTTTAATCTAAGGTTAATTTTGGGTCAAAGCCACAGTTGTCTTGGAATGTTCTTCCAAATCTATTTCAAAATGTCTATTGGTCACATAACATGTTGTAACATGTTGTGGCCCAGGGTTCTTTACAATTGGTCAGTCATGTAAAGACAAAACTGAAAATTTGATAAAAATTTATAGACATATATATGTATACACTTAATATACTCTAATGGTCTCCAATGTCCAATAAGCTCCATATTATGGAGACTTAGATGATGAAAAACTATCACAAAAATAAATCTGATCATCTTGTATGAGTTTCATAGTATTAAATGAATCTCTAGAAAATATTAGAAAACATGAAATTACAAGTATTATTCATATATAGTATATGCAATTTTATATATATATACGTTTATATGTATATATTATGTGCAAAATTATGCACACATTCTTGAATCAGTATCATTGCTAAACATCTATCAGTGACTATCTGCAATTCAAGAATTCTCTTACCCTACTCTAGTTTACATAACTTATAGGAGATAACATATATTTTTTATAACCTGCCACTGTTAGAGTATTTGCATAGGTGAATTCTTAACCTACAAAAATCTAGATGTTAGATATTATTTCCCTTCTAGATATAAAAGGTATGGTCAAAATACATGTGGATGTTTAAATTTTTTTAATTTATCATAGTAAAAAATACATTCTTAAAACACTTTCCCTCATTTCATACATATTTTTTCAATAATTTTTATCACTTTTGTGACAAAGTTCTCTTTCAAGAGTGCCTTTAAGAGACATAATGGCTTGTATCTAGATATCCCCCCCAGTGCTTGCTTTGGCAGCATATATACTAGATATTTCCCAAAAGCCTCACATGCTCATAGGTGGGACTTTTCAGAGCTGACTGGATCGATGGCATATGACACTGGGAGTAAGGGTGTGTAGTACTAAATTAGTCCACTGATTGAGATCAGTACAGTTGTTGAGGGTACTAGTCAATAAGCTTATAGACTGGATTGAATATAAAAGGTAGAAAAGTAGACTTCCTGCTGCTGTTTGCTACTGCTTCACTGCCTCCATCCTGCTTTTCCATGGACTGTTTCTCCTCTGTGATGCCCCTCTGTCATGCTATTCCACCTTGGAGCCAGAAGACTATGGACTGAAACTTCTATAAACTGTGAGCTGAAATAAACTTTTCCTCTTTTAACTTTGAGTGTTGGGTATTTTGTCTTAGCAATGAAAGAGGACAGACAGATATTGGTACTGAGAGTGGGGTTCTTGCTGTGATGGTCCCTGGCTGTGTGGTTCAGAGCCTTTGGAACAAAATTGTGGGAAGAGTTTGGAAAGGTTTAGAGATGCCAGCTGAAGAACCAGCCCTGAAATGCTATAAACTGAACTTGATGGGAGATTCTAGTCAGAGCTCAGAAGACCAGAGTGCTAACATAAATGATCCAATAAAGACCAGGCTCAGGAGGTTTCAGTTAGGAACAAGGAATGCATTGACTGTTGAACTCAAGACCAAGTGTGTTATGCTTTGGAAGAAAATTTGTCTGCATTTCACTGTTGTGCGGAGATTGCCTGAGAATGCAGGCAGTATGCCCTTGGGAGAGCGGTTTGTGACACTATGAGTGTGAACCTGAAGGTACAGTGGAGATCCCAGAAGACTGGAGAAGCCAGGAACATGTGTCATCTGAGTAAAGCTACAAGGAATTACCAAAGTCATCCCAAAAGAGAAGCTGTGAGAGCTGCAACCATCCAGTGCCATGCAGGCAGAGCCACTCAAAGCCTGGAGAGTTCACAACTTGCCACAGGTGATACTGGCTATGGAATTACAGGAGTTAATGTTTCACCTGCAGGATTTTGGTCTTGTTTTGGTTCCATTCCTTTCTATTCCCTATTTGTAACTTTTGGAATGGGAATGTCTATCTTGTGCCATTGCATGTTGGAAATGTTTAGCTTTCTGTTCATTTGAGTAGAACGTGTAGCTCCTCTTTAAATCTCAGAGGAGACTCTGGACTTGGGACTTTTAATCAATGCTAAAACTGTTAGGACTTTGGGAAATCTTACAGTGGACTAAATGCCTTTTCCATAAAGGGATGATCATGAGCTTTTGAGGGGCTAGGGGTAGAATGTATCTAGATGTCCCTCCAAATACTCATGCATTCATAGGTGGGGCTTTTCAGAGCTGACTGGATCTAGGGGGTATGATGCTTAGAATAAGTGTGTGTGCGATAATAAATTAGTCCACTAATTGGAATTAGCACCATTGTGAAGACTACCAGTTAATAAACTTAGAGCCTGGATGGAGTATAAAGGGAGAGAAGGGAAAGCAGGCTTTCTCCTGCTAGATGCTGCTTTGCTGTTTCCTGCCTGCTTTGCCATGGACTGTTTCTCCTTTGTAATGCCCCTCTGCCATGCCACCCCACATTAGAGCCAGCAGACTATGGACTGAAACCTTTACAAACTGTGAGTTGAAATAAAGCTTTCCTCTTTTAACTTTGAATGCCAGGTATTTTGTCTCAACACTGAAAAAGTAAGACAACTGGTGTGATAAAAAAAAAAAAAATACAGTAAATGCTATTACTGAGTGTCATCCAATAAAAAGGCAGGCTTAAACAAAACATTACAGTGTGTTCAAATCCACCTCGTTCCCAGGATCTGGCATTCTACAACTTTCTGGCTTGTCTCCAAATTCAAAATGATCATGAAAGGTAAAGATTTTTAATCTATTCAGGATATTGAGGCAGGCAACAGAGTACACTCACAAAGATGGACTTCCAGGACTGATTCAGAAAGATAATTTGCTTGAAACTAGGTTGAACATTTTGAAGGATATTAATGGCATTGTGCTAAAAATTAAGAAAAAATTTAAACATTCACCATATTTTTAATCACATCTCACATAAAAAAACTCAGGGGCAAATATTTTAAATACAGTAATATGTCTTATCCAAGTTCACCATATTAGTATGTAGTAGTAGGTAATGAACTAGGCTTATTTGACTCCAGTGTTTTTTCCTTTCTGTCATACTATGTATTTGTACTTTATGAAAAACAAATTGCATGTTCCTTTGTACAACTCAGCAAACCTTTAAGAAATAGTTTCTGGACAGAAAACAGGTATCTGTATGATTTTCAATCCAGCCACTAACTCTACTGCACTTCAATGTCACAATCCAAGGCCCTGGAATGTTTAAAGTTGAGACATTATATAGGAGTGTTCCCATTTCTGTGATGAATCTAATAGGGCAATCAAAAGGCCATTTACCTAAAGGAGAGACTGTCATCCTAATTCATCTTCAGGAAACTTTGGAAAGTGTAGTCTTCTCACCAACCATAACTGGCCCACTGAGTTTCCTGATTTTCTCTTCTGTAACCCATAAATATCTGTTGTGTGTGTGTGTGTGTGTGTGTGTGTGTGTGTGTAACAGGTCTCTGTGTAATATACTTCCCAATACTGTGCCTGTGATAGCTACTCCTGCTTTCTATCATGTTCCTGTTGCATGGACTATTGTTTTCCACCCTTTTACTTTCAGTCTATGAGTTTTTTTGGAATTAAGTGTGTTTCTTGTATTCAGCATATTATTGGATCTTGCTTCTTGACCCATTTGGCCAGTCTGTTTCTTTTGATTGGTGAATTGAGACCATTAACATTGATGGTTATAACTGATATGTATTGATTTATCATTGTCATGACTTTTTCTTTTTGTCAGATTCTCCCCCTTTGAGTTTAATTTATTGTTCTGCTCAATGGATTCATTTTGCTGGGCTTCCTGGGATTGTGATCCTTATTGCTTTTTCATATGATATTGTCTAAAATTTTTTGGACTGCTGGTTTGGTATTCATGAAGTTTCTAAGGTGATCTTTGTCCTGAAAGTATCTTATTTTTCCATCAATTTTGAAAGATAGTTTTGTGGGGTACATCAATCTGGGTTGGAGGCTGTTTTCCTTTAGGACTTGAAATACCTCCCTCCAAGCTGTTCTTGCCTTGAGGGTTTGCATTGAGAAGTCTGCTGTGATTCTGGTGGGCTTTCCCTTGTATGCGATTTGTTTTTCTCTAACTGCTTGTAGAATTTTGTTCTTCTGTTGGGTTTCTGGAATCTTAACTACTGTATGCCTATGTGTAGATTTTTTGGGTAAAGGTTAGTTGGAGTCCTATATACCTCAGTTATCTGTTATGTCAAGTTCTTTTCCCCTGCTTGGGAAGTTTTCTGCCATCACTTCTGTGAACAGTTTTTTATGTCTTCTGCACTCTGTCCTGCTTCTTCATTGACTCCAATCAGTCTTATGTTATTCTTCTTTGCATCGTCTAGCAGCTGCTGGATCGATTTTTCTTTTCTTGGTCACTAACTGCAATCTTATCTTCTATATCTGAAATTCTGTCCTCACATTGGCTCATTCTGCTGCATAAGCTTTCAATGGAGTTTTTAATCTCCTAGAAATCTGCTTGCATCTGTTTTATGGATTCCATTTTTCCTATGTTGGGATTCCGTCATGTTCCTCAGCTCCTCTATTTTTTTTATCTGAGCCCTCTCCATATTTATTAATCATGTCTTGTACTATGGTGCAATCTCTGCTGTTATCTGAAAAATTATTTCTGATTTCATTTTTTCCAAATCCTCTTTCATTGCCACTTCAGGGCATCCAGGTTGTTGAGTATCAGATTGGTTTCCCTTTGGGTTTTTTTTAGGTGATCTGGAAGTCTGGTTTTGAGACTTGTTTATATGTCTTCTCATTTCAATGGGGGCATGTGTGCTGCTAGCTCACCTCCTCAGTGCTGGGACTGAGTGGTGGGGGCAGTGGTACTTAGGCCTAGAAGGATCACCTCCTCTGCTCTGGGGGTAACTCACTAATTGCTTTTTAGATAGGACAATTAGCTCAATTATCTGGATGAGTCCATTATAATCTCAATGATCTTCATAAATAAAAGACTTGGAGATCCAGAGTCAGAGGGTGTTATAACAGAAGCAGAGGTAAGAATTGTATAAGACCATGAGACAATGAAAGCAGAAAATTTTAAAAACTTGGACTTTAAAGATTTTAGAAGAAACACTTCCCTGCCTTCCCATTTTAGAATTACGACCTCTAGAATTGTAAGATGTTTGTTTCATTTTAAGGTGCTAAATTTGTGGTAATTTCTTACTGCAGCAATAGGAAACAAATACAGAAACTATTAAATTAACTCCAAATATATTCAAATTGAGAATTCAGTGCTCAAGGTTCAGATTTATCATTTTTTAGGTATGTAAACTTCAAACCATCAATCTTTCTCAGTCTTGGTTAGGCTTCCTGTGAAATGAAGAAATATTTATTTAAATGATTATTGAGACTGAGTTACCACAATGTAAAACATGACTGCCTAAAGCCTAATTTTATTTTTTAGTGAGTTACCTTTTGCAATTTTGCAAAAGATTAAAATAAGACATGTACATTTTTATGTGATATTTAAAATTGATAGAATATCAAAGCATTTTTGCAGTGCATAAATACAGCATGTACTAAAATAGTAGTGATGACAATAATGATGATGACTACACAGCAATGTTAGTAGAGGATGTAAGAATTTAATCAGAGAATTACGATGTCATACAAAAAGTATGTCTATTCATCTGAAGTAGTTTAGAAACACTTCAAATAACTCTACCACCCTAGCTAAATAATACAGATCGAGTTTCTTCATATGTTGAACTTTCTAGAAATGCCAAGCTCACAGTCACCTTGAAGGTCTACTTGAGCTGACATAAATACAGTACCTAACATGTACTAGGTGCTTGTTATGGCTTATGTTTAAAAGTTCCCTCAAAGCCTCATGCAGTCATAGGTGGGGCTTTTTCAGAGGTGGATGAATTTAGAGTGTGTGATACTGGGAGTGATTCATGGTGCAATGCTAGTAGGACTAAGGGCACTAGGATTCATGGTGCTACCTGATCTAAAGGCAGTAGTCTGAGGGGACAGAAAGAGACTTGTCATTTGCTTGCTTTCTACCTTCTGCTCTGCCCTTGATAAACTGTTTCTCCTTTATGATGCCCTTCTGCCATGCCAACCTGCCTTGGAGCCAGCTAACTGCAGACCAATACTGATACAAACTGTAACCCAAATAAATCTTTTCCCCTTTAACTTTGGGTGCTGGGTAGTTTGTCTCAGTCATGAGAAAAGTAAATTAGGACAATGCTCATAAAATAACCTTCACAGGATTATCATTCAGTGTTCCATGTCCAGGTGATTGTAAATATCATATTCAAAAATTTTAGCATCTATTTACTTCCTTTAAAGTGAACATTTTAGAGTCTACACCTACAGTCCCAATCAGTGGAGTTCCTACACATATTGTATAATCTCAGTAATACTGAATATCTAGTAGCACTCAAAATCAGAAAAATGTATAGTGATTCTGCCAAAGCAGAGTGATCTAAAACTATATCAATAGCTGCGAAATAGTACTAATATTGTGCTGGAATTGGAGGTTGCAAAGAAAAGTGACAGCCATTGTAGACCCACTGCATATCTATCAATAGCTCACCTCATTAATACAGTCAACAAATATTGATTTTGAAAAGAGTGATTATATGCTAAAATGACAGGTGAATAACTGATTCTGCTGGGGAAGGAAAATAAAAATGAGACTGAAAATGAGCTTCCCATCAACTGCCAGTGCATTTTATGAATTGCCTTTCTGATCAGTACTATATCTTTGGTTTAAAGTTCACCTTGGGCTACTTATTTCAAATTTTAAAAAAGCAGGGAAAAGGAGATTTAAAAAAAATTTTAAAAACTGACCTGTCCCCAAATTACTTTCCAAATATTTTGATATCATTTTATGTATGATTTGTACAATAACAAGCTGATCAAAATAACTCCTATGTTTATAAATATTTCAAGTTCTTAAGTTTTATTTAGTGCTTACAAATCCAATAAATGACTCATCTATTACCTGCAACTACAATTGCAACAAATTATTTTTGTTCAGAATATCGAGTTATGAAATGTTTGACAATGCAAAAATTCAGAGCTACTTTTACTGGAATGTTTACTTTTAGATTCTTTTTATTTATTTATTTATTTATTTATTTTTTGGTACCAGGGATCAAACTCGGGTCCTTGTGCTTGCACAGCAGGCAGCGAAACCACTGAGCTAAATCCTCAGCCCCATTTTAGAGTCTTTTTAAATCACAGTTGTAACATCCAGTAGTGCCAAATCTTACTTTTAAATAAACTCACAATGATAAACATTTACTGTGTTTAAATATGAAATGTCTACTTCTCTGTATTAACTAGAACAAGTGTATGTATTAATACATGTGTATTTATAAGTATTAATATAGTAGTGCTTACAAATACAAAAATAAAATTCACACTACAACTCTCCTATTCAAAAAAAATTACACAAAATAAAACTAGGATAGTTTTTATTTGGTTAATCTTATTGACAAAGTCTTTTGTGATTTTCCTGTAAATTTGGGTATAGTTTCTGTGACTATCATCTATTGTTAGCTATTAACTTGATGTAACCAAAGATTCTATTTAATAAGAAATATTTCCTAAAAAAATTTCTCCACTACAGTCTTCCTGATTTACTAGCTTTGGGTAACCACCAACAAGGAGGCTACAGCTCCCTATTAGGACAAATTCTCTCGAAGTGAAAGTTGGAATAAATGAGGTGCTTCAATGAACCCTAAAATAAATTGGCAAAACCTCAAGGAGAAAGGAGATGTTTGGGTAGACTCCAAGTATCTCCTCCCAAATGTGTTATCACTCACTGTAGTGGTTTCTCATGTGTGTTCACATGGTTGTTGATATTACTCATATCAAAAGTTACGTATATTCTACTCTTCCATTTTCTGAATGACAGCTGGACTTAGAAGCAGCTTCTAAATATAGAAGGGAGAAATATACCATAGAAACCTGGCAGTTACCAGCTTAACCCAATAGTCTAGGTCACCATCTGCAGGAATTATTCATGTTGATATGTTGCCTACACCTAGATTTCATGAGATTAGGATACCAAACATATGTGGCACTCTTCCCCTAAAATCCAGACCCTCAATATAATCATTATAGGAACCACATGGATCAAGGTTGAAAGACATTCTACAAAGTTATGCGGGCAGTACACTCAAAACAAGGAACAATTTGCAAGATGAAGACATGATGTCTAAAAGCAATATAAAATACTGGACTGTATTTGATCTCACAGTAAAGAAAGAGAATAGTGGAAAAAACTGGGGAAATCCAAGCAAAATCCAAAGTTTAGTTAACAGTAATGTACCCAAGTTAATTTCTTAATTTTGTCAAATGTACCAGGTTACATAAGATGCTAACATTAAAGAAGCTGGATGAAGACCTTCAGGGAATATGCTGAACTATCTCTGCAATTCTTCAAAAAAACTTAATTATTTCAAAATAAAATGTTTAAACACATAGAGTGAGCACACTAAGTACAATAACAGGAAACAATTTAATTCCAACTCTCCTAAATTTATTCTTACAGGCAAGCTTTGAGTAAGCAAATAATTCCTAGCTTTTAGTAACTGCTTCCTGTGTGCTATATACTAAATAGTATATACTAGTTTAGTATAAAACTTAGTGTAACTACTTAAGATAGATCTACTACTCTTTCTCTCATATAATTAATGAGGAGCAGCTTCAATAATTTGACCAAGGTAAGAGAATAAGAAGTAGAATCCAAGCTAGCTGAATGTAATGTGGGTTCTTAGTCCTTAGTTCCTTCCAAAATTTTACATAGATATTTATTAGTACAATCATTACAGTTATTTAAATTGAATGTAATACTTATTCTGTACATCAACTGGATTTTCAATAATCATTTTAAAGATAAAGAAATTCAATCTTTGAGAGTTTAATGAAGGTGTCCAATTTTTAAGACAAAACTAGTGAAACTACCTCTGCAACTCAGAAGCACCAAAATCTTACATTTTGTTTTAATTTATAAAATAAGGCTGGTCCTTCTGCCGTTCAAACTGATCCTACAAACTTGTGGAGGAGAAGGTGAGATTAAGAACAAGGGTATCTTCAATGTTAACAACTGAAATGTTTCTCATTAATGTTTCTACACCAGTGATAGCAAATCTTTTAGAGCTTTCATTGTGTAGTAACCACTTTGTGCTTCTGAACAGGCCTTATTAAAATAAAGACTGGCTTTCGTGTTTCTGTAATCATGTACAAACAGCCTACTGTAGCACATGTGTCATAGGTTTGCTTTATACCATTAAAAATAGCCACTTACCTTAAATGTTGGAAAGAAGGTAGAATCTCAAAAAATTTGTGAGACCTCAATCCTCAAAATTATTTTTGTATTTGTAAACATGTTTTTCAAAATTTAAATTGGGGAGTTAACATAGTTGTTAAGTTAGTTCTTATAAAGTTCTGAAAGCAATTCTTTTTTACAGGGAGTATATTGTCTTTTGGAAAATATTTACATTTATTAATATAGATTTTAACTCTATTGAGCTTGAGAATTAAGTTTTTTTCTTGAAAATGGTGTGTATGTTTGCTCAGGATGCCACTATAATAAGACTTAAAGCCAATCAACTCTTTCTGGGTTATCAAAATCAAAGAGTAAAAGGATAGCCGGGGATTTAGCTCAGTGGTTTCATCGCCTGCTGCACAAGCACAAGGACCCAGGTTCAATCCCTGATACCAAAAGAAGAAGAGTAAAAGGATAAGTTAGGATGGCTGGAATCTATAAGTCTATTAATCTATAAGATGATGAGATAAAGAATAAAAACTGACAATAACACCTTAAGGAACCTTGCAAACTGACAGTCACAGGGGACTTTGTAATTACCTACCACTTAGAAGAGTCTCCTGCTTGCTGGTTTTAGATGGTGCTTAGCATCACATGTTTTATAACTAGACAAGCATGTAAACATTGCATCTAGCCTTCTGAAGACCAAGGAGAAACTGAATCTTGCTGGAACATGAGCACAGTTATGTGGGGGGGGGGGCGCTGTTAAGCCCTCAAACAGCTTCTGCTGACATGGGGTTTGGGAACAAGGCCTGAACTGAGAGTGACACTAAATATCTTCTACAACTGTTTATGATAAATTCTTGGCAAGGATGTGTCAGTGAACAGATTTGAAGCAGAAAAATAATATGCACTGAGATCTCTAAAAAACAAACTTCCATTTTTCTTTCATTCTTCATCTACCAGTAAAAATATAAGGGAATATATTTCAAAATTTAAGAAAAACTATTAGAACATTGAAAGTACTAAAAAGAAAAATATAAATGGTTACGGCTAGACTATCCAAACTTTTAAATGTCAGTTTCTGAAAAACTAAAATAAAATTATGTCATAATATTAGCATATGTAGAGTAGACATCATACTAAAGACACAAGGAGGTGGTGAATCATTGATACAGTATTTATGAAAACAAGTGCAATAAACTTGAAATTAAATTGCTTTTCTTACATCATCTCTATTGTAAAAGAATTTGCATTTTGGCAGATGTTTCTGTTCAAAAAAAGGTATGTAATACATTTTTGTCGACCTCTTTAATTTTTAAGAAGAAAGTTTTTAATGCAATACAAATAATTCACATTCATTAAAAACTTTTCAAGAAATATAAGCAATAAAAAAGAACAAATCTTAAATTTCCCTGAAATATTTACTGTACATCTTCCCAGGTAGAACTTTATGTTTATCTAAACACAATAGGAAGAATGTAATGATGGATCATAGAAAACCAAGTTAAAAGCTGATAGATTAAACCTGTGGACACAGATGGTTGATAGTGGGGCCATAAGTAAAGGTAATAAATGTCAACTTAATTGACTATATTGTGATTCCAATTAAATAATTTCATAAAGCTAATTGAAAAATAAACATACTGAAAGTTACTAAATTTCATACATATGCCTCATAATCCAAGAAGTTAAGTCATAAGATTTCCCTAATTTAAAAAAAAAAATCAGAAAAATATGTAAAATATTGTATATAGTGGAATTGATCGTAATGCTTTTATTTATAATGTTATATATAATTCAAACTATATTTTAGCTATGTTATATAGACATACATACATGTGAATGTAGATAGATAATGTTATTCAAGATAGGAAAAGTAGCCCCAACTTCCTCCTGTATCTCTTGAAGGTGGTAATTACAATTCCACCTTTCCAATGCCTTGTATTGTTTTTATATTGTATTTTGTAGCCATAATTTCTGTAATTACTTAGTGTTAAAGACATTCAATTATGTAAATTAATTCAATAATCCTCACCAGTTCCCACATTCATAATTTCTGATTTTGAAAAAATATTTATCTCCTTTTTTATTTTACTTAAATTATCTAGTAGAGTTTCTGTTTGTTTTTGTTTCCTTCCCCAACAACACACTTATAATTTTGATTCACTTAGTTATCAAATAAAAATAGATTTTCCCATTTAGAGTTACATTCTTCAGTCAGGATTTGCTAATCCTCAGAAATTTGCCTACAATATTATTTTCCTCAAGAACTGCATATTGCTATAGAAAATATGAAGCACTCATTCATTTAACAAGTATTTTACTGAGTGCTGGCTATGCATTATCTAGGAGCAAGAGTCAGGCAAGAAACAAAATATACAAAATCTCTGCTCTCACAGTAATCACCGTCTAGTGAAGGAAGACAAAATAAATGAGTGAGAATCACATCAATTTGGATCAGATTTGATTAGTCACTGGCTCCTATCCTCTGTTCAGCCATAATTCTCATACTGAATTTGGTTGATGTCTTTACCTTAGATTAAGTTGTTGAGAACAAGGAAGAGCCAAGTGGCCAGGGAAATCATAAGCAAATCTTTCTCAGGAAAGGAAAAGTGGATATTGAGTTTTTAGATCCTCTTTATTCTTCCAACCCAATTTCCCAATCAGGCAAATAGTAACAATCTCAGCCAAATATTCTTGAGATTACTGTTACTCTTCTGCAAATATCAGGGAAGAGCTTCCATAACCCGCCCTATCCATTTTTAAGCTACAGCCTACAAATACATCCATGTGACAAACCACTGCAACTAAGAGTAGGACAGATGTGAAGACACTAGAAGACAGACAATAAATTAACACTGGTAAAGAGTCTGAGAAATTGGATTCCTCACACATTGCTGTTGGGAGTAAAAATATTACAGTCACTTTGTGAAACAGTTAAAAGTTGCTCAAAATGGTGTACACAGAGTTATCCTATGAACCATAAAGTCCATTTCTATGTACATAACTAAGAAAAATAATTCACACACAAAAGCTTGTACACAAATGTTCATGATGCTATTATTCCTAACGGGCAAGAAAAATGGAAAACAACCAAAATCCATCAACAAATGAGTAGATAAACACATATATACCCTCACTGTGCAAAGTGAATGAAACCAATCACAAAAGACCATATATTGCATGACTGTTTATATGAACATTTTCTTTATTTTCTTGTTTTCATTTAAGCCTGTGTCTCCCTTGAGGATATAAGATTTTTATAGGATATTTCTCCATCAATAATCTCATGCAGAAGCTGGTTCTGTGTTTTCATTATTTTTTTCCCCTGAAACAGTTTATCATGAGGCTGTAGGTTTGGGAAAGATATATTTTTGTTCTTTATTACTTTTAGATTGTTCTTTCTCCGTTATCCCTAATAATACCCAGTGAATCTCCTAAATTCACATCATCTACCATCCAACTTTGAATCAACTATCTCACCATTCATTCCCTGACTTCCCATTCAAAGTTAGTTTAACTGATTAACATATTAACTAGTACACAATAGTCATATGAATGTTTAAATTAATTTCTGAGTTTCTTTTTATACACTAAGAATCTGTGTACATATGTATGCACATTTCCTTGTTTTGGGTGGGGGAGGGTTGGATGACCTTTCCCCCCACAAATGACTGAAATAATTAAAGAAAAGGTTTTTGTAATAACCTTCATTGCAGATTAACAGTGGTAACTCCAGAATCTTATAGAACTTATATTTGTAAAGTATTTCCAAGTTTCTGTAGCAGATGTCTCAGTTACTTTTCTCATTGCTGAGACAAAATGCCCGACACCAAAAGTTAAAGGGGGAAAGGCTCATTTAGCTCACAGTTTAGAGGTTTCAGTCCGTAATCGGCTGGCTCCAGCAAAAAGTGCACAAGGCAGAGGAGCAACAGTTCATGGTGGTAGAAGACAGAAGCCATAAGGGACCTTAACAGCATCTTTCTGCCTCTTTTATCTTATCCATACTACTTAAAGTGGGAAGAACTCATATCTTTAATCCTAGTGCCCTTGAGCCTAGCATTGCACCATGAATCAATACCAGTGTCACATACTCTAGATCCAACAACCACTGAAAAGCCCCACCTAATGACCATATGTGGCTTTGGGGGGACATCTAAACAGAATCTGTAACAGCAGACATCTATCTAACATCATGGAATTTAAAATAAGAATGTCAGCCACTCGTTTCTACCTTGTGTCTTCTTCCCAACCAAACAAGAGCTGGGCAGGCCACTGTCATTCTTTCTTACCATAGTGGCAGGATAATAACTGCTTACAATTTTAGTTCTTATTCAGTGCCTAGTGCTTTACTGAGATTTGAAAATATTTCACTGAATTTTCACAACACACTAGACTGATACTCACTTTAAAGAAGAGCTGATTTAAAGATTGAATAATGAAATCACTAAAGTCGAACAGAAAGTAACCAGAAGGCAGAAACTTCATCACTGCAGTCCAATTTCAGAGACCACCTTTTCAAATGCAACACTGTGCTGCCCACCAGAGAGGGTGAGTGTGAGTCTACACACTTGTAGCTTTGCCAGAGAAGGAAAATCAGGAGCCACAAGATCATAGAATGAAGTGATGGGAGAAAGCATTGCTGAGAACTCCAGGATTCTGAGAACCCTGATTTACTTCTTATAAATTACTCATATTTTATGGTTGAGTTTTCCAGAACTCTCTTACACTACGTTTCTATTTCTGAGATCAGCTAAAAAGTGATAGACTTACAGAAGTCACAGACCAAAGCTATGTATAGATTCTAATACTTTAAAGAGCTTTTGGTGGTTTTGTAGTATCACTTACTTATGGATTCATGGGGAGGAAGGTCATAGTGGGCAAACTCCCAATTCCAGCAGTCTCACAAATAGATAATCAGGAAACTCACCATACTTTCTGCAAACTTCTTCAGCATTCTTCTCAATCATGAACACAAGTCTGGATGTTATTGGCATCAATATGTACATCCTGGGATAAGTTTCTGTCTCTTAAATTGTGCTAATGTCCATATCCTCTTTGTAATATCATAATCAAGCATAAAGCATCAGCTGCATACAAACCAGGGAACAGCTTGTGAGGGATGATATCATGGGTGGCTGCCACAGCAGTATTCCAAGCACTAACAGATGATTTTAAGACTAGAAGTCAATAAGCTCTTTTGGTCAGATACTTACACCTTTGGGTTTTGGTAAACTTCTTTACCTCAAGCATGTCCATGAACACACCAGTTGCTAGCCATCAACCAAAGCTTCTCCTCAGGCACACTTGTTGGGCTGTCCCATTCCATTCCAGACTTGCCCTCACCTCCCCCACATTTGTTCAAAGAACTAGTATTTGTATTTGTGCTCCTTCAGGTCTAACAGAGCCTTCTTTATTTGGATATAGATTAAGTTTCTCCATCTTGATTCTCAGAGGGCTGGGTAAAAGTTTACACCTTTCTTCTAATTTAGAGTGGTTTTGATAGAGATAAAAAGCAAGAAAAGAGAGGAAATGCATCTACTACATGACTAAGTGTAGTGGACAACCATCATGCTAGTTTCTAACATAATTTAATTGGCTAAAATAAATTATTTGCTTCTGATAAAATTTATTTTTTTCCTCAACTACAAAAGAGCCTTACCTGTTTACTTATTAATATGTTTATTTAAAGAGAGCTTCTGTGTTCTTTGACACAAAACTGTAACTATACAACAAATTGAAGGGTATGAACATGAGAGTTAGAATTATCAAATCTTGGGCTGAAGATTTAGCTCAGTGGTTCCAGCACCTGCCTTGCAAGCACAAGGTCCTGAGTTCAATCCCTGGTACCAAAAAAAAGAATTATCAAATCTGCCTTAGCACAGTGCAGAAACCCCTAGAGATCTGTTAGATTTGGACTAATATAATTAGAGTAAATAGAAAGTAGTGTGCTGGATAAAAGTGTATAAATAGAAAACACATATTCAGGAATAGTGAATCCTTTTAAATTAATTAGTAATTTTAATTCCACATGTCTCAGAAAACATTCGACAAGTTGTATAGAAAATAATGCATAAGGAAAGATCTCAATATTCTATAAAGTATGCAAAAATCATATTAATCTTTTAGAGTAATCTCAAGTTTATACTGATTTACAAGTATTACACAGAAGTTTATTAGATTTTATAAATAGCTCTCACAGGAGATATACTGTTCTAAAAGAACAAAATACAGTCTCTTTTGTAATAAATGCAAAATACACTCTTAGCTAAGAAAATAAGACCTGATAACAGAATTTAGATTGGGACTCTGTTTTTATATACATTTTATTTCTGAGTATTATGATTTTTAACTTAAGTCTAAGCAGGAAATCATGTGGTTGATTTTTTATACATTTAATATTACATTGTAAGCTAATTACCTAGTAATAAAGACTGACAGTATTCCTAAGAGAAAAATCTAATTATATTGGGTTGACTGCCAAAGAAATTGCTCCACAAGTAAAGTTATTTTATTGGTAATGCTATGCAAATTGGTGCCAAAAGTAGCAATTGAAAGGCTAATTTCATTGTTACATCAACATGTATGCACAAAAGGGGTTTACAATTATCTTGCTGAATAAACATAAGAGAAAGTTAGTGGCATATATTTTATGATTTTGATAGTTGACAGAACTATAAAATATGCAGTTCTGAGTTAAGTAAACAAAGTAAAACCATTCCTGAAATGAATTTGGCTCTTGTTTACTTGTATTTTATCTTCTACTAAGTCAAAGAGACAAAATTTTGTATAGACTTTGATTTCATGCATTACTACTTTATTACTTCAGTTGTTGACAGGAGTGGAGTGGCTTGGCTACGTATTATAACAAGTACCTCTTCAGGTGGTGTACCCAAAATCTTATAAAAATACATGCTAATAATGCCTGCAATAGGAGGTACACTTTGGGCAACCCGATAGAGACTTATGTTTCTGCTACATTTATACCATAATACAAATTTTTCTAAATATCTGATTAATTTATATTAATCATTTTATAATCCAAATTTTAAATTAAGACTTCTTATGTGGCAAAGCAATTATCTATTGAAATGGCCCCCAAATTCTCATGTGTTTAGAAATGACTGCATCACGGGGGGCTTGGAGCCAGCCAATCATTGAGTAGAACTGTGGGCCACAATAAAACTTTCCTCTTTTTTTTTTTTTGAGGCAAATTAGTTTATTGAAGTAAGCAAAGGAGATACAGAGGGCATGCATGCTAAAGAGGTGTTCTTTAAAGCAGGACACTGGAAATCTGAAGCAGCCATGCACTTCAGTTTGGATGTGCATTTCATTCTGCACAGGGCTTGGTATTTGAACTGTAACATCTGCAATTTTCTGAGCTATTAATTGCCATGGTAACAACAGTCGATTAGTAAACAGTCCCATGAAATCACAATATCAAAGACAACAGCGCAACTGAGATTGTTCCCCCTGCAGTAGTTAAGTTGCCACCAGCTATTATTTGTATTTCTTTTTAATAAATAGGTTTTCTGAGAAAAGAGTACTTTTTGGGGGTAGCTCACACTGATCTGAAACTTCTAGAGTAGTTATAATTTGTCATAGTTGAGAATGAGGACAAAATGAAATCTTGGTAACCTTCTGGGCTGGCATTAATTTTTATGTACATATTTCTGGATAGAATATGAAATATGAAACACTATGTGATATTTTTTAAAACGCTCCTCTTATAAGTTTTGAGCATCAGCTATTTTGTACCAGGGACAAAAAAAACAATGAAGTCATTTATCATGGTGAATTACCATGAAAAGTTGAGCAAAGTTTCCTGACCCATGATATTTACCATTTCTCCAGTAATAATTATTGTCATTCTCCATCTTTCTTAAGTCAAACCAAGCAAAGAAGCGCCTATAAGACTAGAAAATCCTCACTTTGGAAGATTTCTGGGATTAGAATTTAGTACTAAGGCTTCTTTGAGAGCATGAGCTGGGGGCAGGGAGAGCAAATAGGTTGGGACTAAGGGGACCTGAGAGTTCAAGAGCAGTTCAGTGTCTCTTCCAGAGGGAAAAGTTTCTGCTGTGCTGCAGAAATAGAAAGGCCAAAGCTCAGGCATTTCACAGAGAGGAAATCCACAAATAGCTTGAGCCTATCTCAGGTTTACAGTCTTTAAAATGAAACTAGAACAATATTAAAATTTAAGGACAGGGTCTTTAGCTCAGTGGTTCCACCACCGGCCTTGCAAGTGCAAGGTCCTGAGTTTGATCCCCAGTACCAAAAATTAAAAAAAAAATTAAATTTAAAACTCAAAATGGGGAAAAAATAAAAACCAAGAGAGATTATGTAAAGGTGGAAATTCTCAATGATGAATGGCATTATATTGTATACCTAAAATGTACCAATAAAATTAATTTTTAAAAAACTCAAGAGGATAGGAAACTTTACTTTCTCATATCAACTATTACCTTTGGTTCATTGTACAACTACTTCCTGTCAGAAAACATGAGATAGTAGAAGTACTCATTTCATAGTATATATAACCAATACCCTGTTCTCCATGATGCCCAGAAATCTAAAATATTAGCGATTATTAAGCTCACAGAGTGTTAATTCACAAGGCTCAGAGACAGTATTAGAATAAGCATATCTGAATTTGAAAAAACAAGAAAATTGTTTAAGGAATATACAACAAGACCAAGGATTGGGCATTATAAGGCTATGACAATCACTAATATCCTAAGCTCACCTCAAAAACAGTGAGAAATTACCAAGCTAACTCATTCCCATTGCCATCTTCTTAATGAAAGTTTTTATATCTACATCTTGGTGCACCATATTTTTGCCTGCAAAAAGGAAAACACTGTGCTATTTCTGAAAATATCTTTCTGATGATACTGAGAATACCTGCAGGCAAACCTGAGGAAGAGGTATCTGAGACAAAACAAAAGTAAGACAGAAAATAATAAAATTAGGTTCCAAATAGCTGAGGACTACGAGTAACCATCAGTGTAGCTAATTTTTAATATGTAAGAGGAGACTCTTAATACTTTACATTTTCCACATCAGGGCTGTAGCCCCATCATCTTCAATGAACTACCATCATTTCTCACCTAAACCTCAACAAGCTCCTAGCTAGCTTTTTTCTCCTTTTGGTCTTTCACATTCTCCAAAGAGTGATATTTTTGTCTAAAATGATACCTAATTACTCTCCTACTCAAAACATTCAGTGGGAAGTCATTAACTCCATTTAAGAATAAAAATCTAAGTTACCTGCTATGATCTTTTAAAGCCCTTCCATAAGCATCCCCTTGTCTGGATCCTTAATTTCATTTCCTAGAATCATTTAGTTATTAGGCAGTGGACAGCCGTGCACTCTCCTCCATCCTGCTCTTTGAATATCCTCTTCCCATTCTTGGCACCTAACATGAGCTTCCTGCTTAATTCCTGGTGCCTGGTTCTGGTTCCTGGTTCTAGAAGGGCTATCTTCTCTTCATTCTTCAGATAAGATTTCATGTTAACTACACAGATGGATTCCTTCCATTGCCTTTTGGACTCTCTACCCTAGCATACTGCTTATTATTTTCAAAAAGTTTTTATACACTTAATCTACTTTCAGCCTACTACTTGTTATGATTTGGTGTTTTTTGTTTTGTTTTGTTTTGTTTAATACCGGGATTGAACTCAGGATCTTGTGCTTTTGAGGCAGCCGTGGCGCCACTGAGCTAAATTCCTGGCCCCATGTAATCATTTGTTAACATCTAGTGATAGATCTATAGTTTTCGCCACATTACTAATACAGTGAACTTTTCATATGTTACCTAAAATTGAACTATTCCAGCATTCCTGGGCGATCCCTACTTTATCATTGAATATTATTCTTTAAATAATTTTATTATTTATTATATTTGAGTTACTAATGTTTTTAATTTTTTATATTTACATTTGTACATAAGAATGTTTCCTTATTTTATCAAATTTGGAAGATAAGTTTAGAAAAGTTTCTTAAAATGAGATTGAATCATTCCCAAAACAAAACTAACACAGAAATAATTTGTTACTTGAAGTTTAGTAGCACTCATAGCAAAGCCATATGGGCCCTGCATTTTTATGATATATATCCCACAAAATCATCAGTTTTGCTGGAGTTATTGCTTGATTTAAAATATATGACCTCTATAGACTGCAACTATTTTAACCATTTGTGGAAAATGTACACTTCTTTTAGATTTATAAATTTATTACTACATGTTCATAAAGATATTCTTACAAGTATATTAATCCCTCCTTTGAGTATGGGTAAATATTCCCCCTGTATTATTACTTTTACGTTTGTATTCAAACAATTGTCTTGATCTTTCCTATTTTATTTTCAAAGAGCCAGCATTTAACTTTACCCATCGACATTTAAATTTTTTTTTCTTTTTTGTAGTATGCAGGATCAAACTCAGGACCCTGTTCTTGCAAGGCACAGCATCACTGAGCTAAATCCCATGCCCCAGATTTTAAATTTTATTTTATTAATTTTAACTAAAATTTTCATCAATTTCCTTCTTTTAGTTTAATAATATTTTCATTTTTCAAGCTCTTAAACTTGTATATTTAATATATTTAAATATTTTTAAAAATAAAGTTATTTTCTAAGCAATAAAATACTTGAAATCATACTTCATTTGCATTATATAAATGTTCTCATTTCAATGAGTTCTAAACTTTTTATGATTTACTGTATTTTAAATTCTTAGAAATTTTAGTTGTTTTGGTTATTGGTAACATCTATTTATTTCACTGTGGTTAAAGAATGTGGCTTTAAAGATTTCTACATTTTAGACATTTTATTGTGATGAAGTTGTTTTTGTACATAAATTTATGCTCATATCATTTAATTTAACTTAGAGAAATGTGTTTTTTTGAGAAAATAATAGATTTGTATATAAGTAAATTTTATCACTATTACTTATAAAATAAAAATGCCAGCCACTAAATTGTAATACTATTCATCAAAGTGGTATGAAAAGATCTGCTTTTAAATAAGACTGAGAATTCACAAGGATATGAGAAACAATAATGGAAAAGAATACAAAGCAATATATTCTGTAAATATATAGAATTATTAACATGCACAAAATAACTGATTCAAATAAATCAAAGGCTAATTAAAATTATTTTGTCTTATATTTTAAGTGTCAAAGTCTTACTGTGCAGAAGTGGTCATGGGGAAATACCCTGAGCCACAAGAAACTTAAATCAATTATATGGTGAGACCCACATACTTACCTATAAAATCCTATGGCCAAACAAAGTCAAAAGAGGAGTCATTGGCAGCCTTTCCTCCCTCTCAGCCTTAAATGTCAGTTATATAAACCACAACATTTCCAAGACTTCACAGGATTTCCTTGTCAACACTATTAGAAATCAAATCAGGTCTCATCTGAGAAAGATACACTCAAAATTATAGCAAATATCATCCATATTGTCACTTATAAGGCTCACTTTGATATTCAGCGCCTTTTTATCCAAAGGACCCAGAAAATGGATGGGTGAAAAAACTACAGTGAGGACCCTACTCTGAGTGCCATTCTCAAAAGTATTTTAGTTTACAGCTCTAAGCTGTGGTTTTTAATGTGACTTTCTTGGCAAATGATCAGGTAAAAAGAGCAAATACCAGAATTTTATTAAAGTATTATTGTGGGGTTTTGAGCAATGCAAATAAAGGAGAGTTTGTATATGATCTCCACATTTCCCACAATATTACATCCATGTCCTTGAGGATAAAACTGAGGACATTTTGGGCAGTGTAGATAGTGAAAAGAAGTCTTAAAAGATATCATGTTAGAGTTTAAATTAGTCAAAAGGGAGGAATGTCCTCTAAGGACAAATGTTTTATATTTCAGGAATCCAAGAGACTATTTTTTCCAAGTTTGAAATACATTAGAAACTTATTTTTCAGTTATTTCCCAATTCTATTGCATCATATTCTTAGTATTTTTCTTTACATATATAGATGTGCATTATATTTAAAGGTTTCAGATGAAAGCTTGTCACATACAATTTTTTAGGTAAAGAGATGTTTAAAGGTCGGCAGCTTCCATGATTAATAAAATAAATGTGAGAGAAATTGTATTCTGGACATGACCGATCCTTAGCAGGCCTGTCTCTGAGAAAATAAGATGCCCTCCTGAAAATATGTACTTTTTGAAGTAGACAAAGCCCAAGGCTTCCTATTAACAACCTTGGGGTCAGTAAGGCTGGATCCCAGCCCACAGCCATGTCTCTCTTCCACAAAGGAACAGTGAGTCAAACCGATGGGACTAGAGTAGCACAGTCTTGATAGAAACAGGGGTAGAGAGGGTCAAGTGCTTCCAGTGCCTTCAAGCCCTAATGTAGCACGATCGTGTTGTAGTGTTTGTCACATTATATAGTGCTGACCCATGACAGTGTCTGATTCTACTAGGAGTGGGATTAATGCTTCTCTATACAAAAAACTATATGCCTAAAAATGATAGAAAGAAATTACTCTGGCCTAGAAGAGCAAAAATGGGTCCAACAAAAGAAATATGCCTGGTGAGGGGAATCCAACTGGAGCAATAAATTATGAAAAGAGGCCAAAGAATGAGAGAAGAAAGATATATTCAAAAGGCAGTGATGAAGTATTTTTGTTTGGAGTATGTGGCACACAACAGAGTAGTGGGAGATGGGAGTGGAGGAGGACATCAGAGGGAACATACATTAATTCTACCAACAATGTCTGCTCCACCTATTGCTTCTCTGCTGAAACCATCCCATACAGGAAGACAAGACTGAGAGAAGGACCTGTAGTGTTTGGGAGAATATGCCCATAATATGTGTCATCCTGGAAAATTCTCTCTTTGATCCCCCAAATTATAGAGAAATATACTGTCATTCTTTATGCAAAAAAAACAAATGCTGAGGTATAGGCATTTTCCCTGGAGATACAGGTCTTCCTAAAAATAGAGGGTAGTATGCCTTTCAATTTCTACAGAGTTCTTCTTGCTTAATCCTTCTCCTGGAGATAAATGAAGAAAAAGGATAGTCCCTAGGGAAGAGTTTCCTTGAACCAAGAAAAGACAAGATTTGAGGAATATTCAGCAGCAATGGAATAAGGGGAAAATAATCTCCTTTCAAAGAACTGACCTTGAAAACCCAAAGGCACCCATAACAATGAAACAGGACACTGAATTTATTCAAATCTTTATATTTTGCTCTTTTTTGAACCAAAATTAACCTATTTTTGCATTTGTTCTATGAGTCTAGAAGGAAACTTAAAATTTTGTGGTTTTCATCTCCTGAATTATAAATCCTCTACAATTTATTCAACTAAAGATTTTCTTTGTATTAGCAGTATCTTATTGATTTTTAAATTTCTTACATTAAGTATTATTGACAGCTATGGCTAGGTCATTTTGTAGCAGCTTTAGTTCACAGTAATTGTCTTCTAACTAGTTGCTCTATGTGAGTTATTCTTAATTTTGAATCAAAAGCCATAGCAGCCTCAAAGGCAAAATTTGCCCCCATACCAATGAAATCAGTATCTTTGGCAGTGGGATCTAAGCAGGGGTATTTTTCAAAGCTCCTCACATCCAATATGCAGTCAAAATCAGGGCCACTGCCCCATTTGATTTTTGCCAATCTATATTGGCTAAGTCCTTCCACCTGATATGCAATCTATACTATTCTTTGGTACCTACTGCTGCTACTGACAATTTAGAAAATATTATACAAATCACAAAGTACTATGTCATCAATTTGTTGTAAGAATGTATTAAAAAACCCCAAACTGAACAGAAAGGTTCTTTACTCTGCCAATAAACTAAGTATTGGCATAGTTAATATTTGAAAATTGGGTAAAGAAAAGATATTTTACCTAATTTATCTTCTGTGAAACACATTATTTCTGTGACATCATGTGGGAGATTAAACTTGAGTTTTTCTACAATTTTTAAACATTAAAATGTACATTGTAGGGGCCGGGTATTTAGCTCAGTGACTTTGCCGCCTGCTGCGCAAGGGCAGGGACCCGAGTTCAATCCCCGTTACCAAAAAAAAAAAAAAAAGAAAAGAAAAAAGAAAAAGCAAAAATATACATGTGAAGTCAGGATGAATTTGTGGAATATGAGATGGAATGAGCTGGCAAGCTTTCAAGAACATTGGTTCAATACCACCAGGATAAGCCACCGCAAACGTGTCAATAAAAAAATAAATCTATTGATACAACAGACAGTATGAAAAGAATATGGCTCCAACTAAAATTAGGCCACTCTGATAATTTACATGTCATTTATTTTTGCTATACAGGTAATAAGTATATTGTGTAGTTTTTCTACTTTCAATTTTGTGAAAAATAAAATTTATAAATTATACAATTAAATTTTTTAAAATGATACTTTAAAAAATAAAATGATAGATAAGTATATATTTTATAGATAAGTATATATTTCTTCTGATAAATGAAAATGGGAGATAGCAACACCTGAAAGGTTCAGTACATAGTCTCAAGAGATATCAAGATGCCAGTAGAAATTTATAATCAAAGGCTGAATTGCCTTAGGAGATCAGGCAAGTTGTCTAATACTTCAGTACCTTGTTTATCTTACACATAACATGGAAATAATAATATTACCTGCTTCATCAGTGACTTTAAAATGTCAGATGGAAGAGGATTATGAAATGTGCAGAATGGCATCCAGTAGACTTGAACCACCTAAATTATATGATCTAATACTACTATACAGTCTGATGTATTTTGGGGGAAGACTTTGAGTAATATTTAATTGTATCAATTTTCTAGGGATAAAAGGTCAAAAATTAATTTTGCAAATGTAGCTACTTTATTTACTTTCAAAATAAAGACAAACTATGTCAGAAGATAGAAAAAGTATTTAAATGAGTGAAGCTGCACTAGAGTTTTACTAGTAGGAGAAATGAGCATATTCTAGTGGCTCTGCTTCTGTGATTTAGTTGGACAGCCTGAGCTAGAATACTGATTGTGACACAATACATAGATTTCTAACTATAAATTTGTCAACTGTAAGACTCAATTAATAAGAGCACTTACTACCTCATGTCATGAGGATTAAGTGAGGTACTTCATGTAAAGTACTGGGAATACTGTCTGCATACATTAAACACTCAATAAAAACACTCATTATTACCACCATCTTGAGCAATGAATAAATCAACATACTGCAATTTGTTTGTATAATGTTACTTTGAGGAGAGGTTCAAAGAGTTACCTAGCATGCCCGTTACTTAAACATTATTCCAAAGAATTCAAGTATGCAAGCACAATAAACAAAATTACATTTTATAAGTTAGAACACCTTTGCTTCTAGGAACCAAGAATCCCAAACCAAAGTGGTTATATAAGAAGCAATGTATTATAACTAGAGTGCAGAGACTGAGCCTGTTTCAGGATAAGATGCTTCAGAGACACGGTGATTTCATTAAGGATCCAAGTTCTTCCCAGCTGTCCCTGCAGCCTGCATCTGTGGCTCAGTCTTCACTACACTCATGGAATCCAGTCTATAAATCTCATCCAGATTTACCAACATTCAGAGACAGAAAAACCTTCTTCCAGTGTTCATAACTTAAAAGCCAAAGACCTTCCCAGAAGCCCTCATTTCTTATCTCATTAGTGAGACTGGGACCTATCTTTACTCCTAGATCCATTTCTGAAAAAGAAAAGTACATTGTGATGTTTGGTCTAGCATGATGAATTACTTCTATAGACAGCAATAGACCCATCTGTCCTGGGTTTTATGAGATAAGTGCCCATCATGAGAAACCAGGACCCTGTCAACAGAATGATGGTCACATGTATTTGGCGTATAAAATAGTTTCCTACGATCCTCAAGGCATGCTACTACTTTTAAGTACTAATGTAGACTTGATACAAAGTACACGCTCAATTAATTGTCATTGTTCTTCCTACAAATGCCAAAAAAAATATTGTATGGAGGTTGAACAACAAATAAAATGTGAAACAATGTAAGGACATAAAAAAATCTTGTTAAATGTCACATAAGACTGAGGCAGAGCCCAGAGAATAACTAAAATCTGATTCTAACTGCCTTATAATTCATATTTTAAAGCATTCAACTTACAAGCATATGACATTTTATTAGCTTTTAAATGCCGTATGTTAAACTGTGCATAAAATTATATTCATGAGATATATTTTTCATGAATAATAATTTTATGAAACTGTTTGCATGACTCACAAGAGCAAAATAGTAAAGGTTTGAGATGAATGAGCTAGCTTTATTGACTGAGTACCTGAGAAGCACTGGAGAATTCTGTGAAAGTATTTCACAGTTTCCTAATAATTTTACCTCACTCTCTTATGTCAGCAAAGCCCTGGAAAGACCTGCTGTCTGAGCTCAGCCAAGATTTCCCAGTGAGTGATTATTAGCAAAATGCATATCTGGAAAGAAACTCTGTGGTTACTCAATTGAGCTCTTACTACAACTGCAACTCACCACCCCTAAGTTTACCAATAAGATCAACAAACGTTGGCTACATTTGTTGTTTATCACAAAATTCACATTTTCTTGTGAAACTTTATCCTACTTAGAGAAGTTTTAGGTTTACAGTAAAATTGAGAAGACACAAAGACGCCTATGTGTCCTTTGCCCCACACGTGCAGAGCTTATCCTGTTATCAACAGCCTCAACATAGTGTTTCATTTGTTTAAATGGCGGACTTCAAATGATAAATCTGTACCATCCAGAGAACACAGTTTAGTTTGCTCGCTCTTGATGCTGTGTATTCTGAGGTGGGAAAAATTTATAACATTTCTACCATTATTATGTCATTCAGAGTATTTTCACTTCCATGAAGGTCCTCTACATTCTAATTATCCATCCCCCACTTCCTTCTAAGCTCTGGAAACCACTAATTTTATACTCTATATAGTTTTGCCTTTTCCAGGATGTCATATAGCTGGAGTCATATTGTAAGTAGCCTTTTCAGATGGGCTTCTTTCACTTTAATATTTAAGTAAAGTTTACAATTCTTCATGTCTTTTCATGCCTTAAGAGAACATTCATTTTAGTACTGAATAGCAATCTATTGCTTGATTTTACCACAGTTTGTGTATCCATGCACATAATGAAGGATATCTTGTTTGATTCCAAATTTTAGCTACTATGAATACAGATGCTCTGTACACTCATATGCAGGATTTGTGTGGACATAAGTTTTCATCTCCTTTGATTAAATAAAAAGGAATAACACTGCTGGATCACTTAGAACAGTGTATGTATTTTTTTTCTAAAGAAATCACCACACTGTCTTCCAAAGTACCATTTTGAATACCCACCAGCAGTAAGAGTTTTCACTGTTTCCATCCTCGCTAGCATTTGGTATCATGAGTGTTCTGAATTTTAGCCATTCTAAAAGGGTATATCATAGTGTCTTGTTTTCTTAATTTGTTCACATTTTTTAAGTTAAGTAAAATATGAAAATCAACTTCAGAAAGATTAGGTTCTTCTTAATGATTTATCTGATTAATAAACAGAATTCCTACACAAGTACTTTGAGTGTTGACTCCATACTGGCAATCAGATTTGTTATATAAAAGGATTTTAGTAACATTAAAGCCTAAAATATTTGCTCTACACTTGTTAAAATTAGTTTGAGGCACAATACATTTTTCTAAATTTTCAATAAATATGAGACTGAGGTACTTTGAATATAAGCAAAGTTGTGGTGCTTCCATCCACCAAACATAAGTCATCCATTAGAGTTTTAAATACTGAAACAAATTTTTGAAATATATTTCCTATGTTCTTAGGAATCAGATCTATGCTTTAGGCACTTATTTAGCAGCAGGTAGGTACCAGGCACTCTTTTTGGTGCTTTACATTCAGTCCTATTGTTGTTAATATCCTTACTAATTGAATGAAGAAAATAGAACAGGGAGAGGTTACATAGCCTGCATAGGAAAGCAAAACCTGAAGCCTAGGTTTGAGCCCAGGTATTCAGTTCAGTATTAAGGGTTAGCATTGTTCCACATGATTCAATTAGCAAGCTGCCATCTCTTAGATTTCCCTGATGGAAGTGTTTCAGCACAACATAGCTTTTAATGTCTAGAATGGTATGCACCATTATGCTTAAGTATAAAGGGAAATGAAAAAGATCACAATGTTGATTTATTATTAAACCATGTTGACAGACCACTTCTCAAAGCTGATAAAAAAATGCACCAAATCTGCAATTAGTAAGAGAAAAAGGAAACTAGAGTGCTCTTTGGGATGTGAAGTTAATCGCCCATGTAGAATACTTTTCCATTTGATAGGTAATTATGATATATTTAGTACAGATACAGCATCAATTTTCTTTGTAATATAATTAATACCCTAGTGGTTTGTCATTTCTTATACCATTTTCCTTACATGAAAAGAGTAAACCCTAATTTTTCCAGGAAGTGCTTCAGGAAGCAAGCACACAGTAGAAAGGAGAGAATATAGGCATTAGTTTTTGGTTCATTAAGTCTGCAGACAACAATAATTTGCATTTTAACAAGAACCTTGTGATGCTCATCATGCTGGTCTTGGAATCACACCTTGGAGTACTATACTAATCTGTGGTGAAAAATTTACACACACATACACATACGCATATACACACATGTGTGTGCACATATACACATTTCAACAGTATCTCAAACTGCTTATCTCACTAAAGTAAATTTAATGTGTGTTACAAGGTGCCTCCCTGCATGTGAACTATTCCATCAAGTTCATTTCCAGTGAGGTCAGTGTGGCAAATATGAAAGGTTTGGGGGATAAGATGATTTTTCTGACAGGCTAGGGGGGCTTGTACATTTCTGCCCAACTCTCACTGACCAGAATCAAGAGAAAGTTTAACCTAACCAAAAGAGAGAAGGAAATGTAGTCTTCTTGTGCACCCTGAGAAGCACTGTGCTCTGAGGTTTGATGAACACATAGTTTCTACCTCAAAATCATCCACAGAATGATTGCTAGCTGAAACAGCTCTTTCAATGATACCTGTGGCTCTCAGATCAACCATATGTTTAGAAAAGCATAGTAAAATTCTATATGTTTGCAAGCTTTATGTCCCTCTCTATAACCATGTATAGTTCCTTCTCCACAAGAGGTGTTAAATGCCTGTTGGAGGAATATATTACATGTGCTCTGTATTTTATCAATCACAAAAATGAAGGAATTTCAACATTACACTTTTAACATGGTGACATACATGATAAGGTATCAAGAGATGGGTGGAAGGGGTACAGAGGGAAGGAAAAGAGGATGAAATAAGGAATTAAGATGTGCTATGTTCACGTACCAACTCTATACAAAGAATGTAAACATAATGTACTATACATATGTACTAATAAAAAAGTTAAAATGACTGAATAACAACTAACAGTTATTTCACATGTACAACTCACTGCTGAGAAATTTCCATGTATAATTTCTAATCCCTACATTCATGAAGAACATGTAAGTATTCATGTAGTTAAGATTTTTAAAGCCTGGGCTGAAATTCTCTCTTGCAGGTGAAAGGGTTATGCACAATCAGATATGAAATGTCAATCAGAAGAGTTATTCTTCCTAGGTCAAGTTAATACTACCCAAATTAATATGCATTCTGTCAAGGATCTCTTCTTGCTAAGGAGTCAACTTAGCATGAATGCGGATGCACTAGGAGCTCTTCTTTCTCTACCAGATACTGCCTGGAGTACCCAGCAGCAGCTGAGCACCTACTAGAGCTCACTTCTTCCTCTCACACATAGAAAACATTTCTTGTAAAATAACTTATACAGAACAAAAGATGTAAAAACCTTCAGGAGTGGTGCATAGCTTAATTTTTAATAATTTGAGCACATGGTGCCCAATATATGAGTACTAGTTACTGTTAGCAATAAGTAAGAAATACATAATCAGTAATTTCCAAGAGTAATTTTGAAAGCACATAGACTCATAACAAAGCTGTGGTAACACTATTTATCGTTCTCTCCATTTTATACCTGGTGACATCTTCTGAAACCTTTTTCATGACTACACAAGAGACCTGACACAAGTAAGTACACACACACACACACACACACACACACACACCCCTGTGGACATAAATACAAAGAACTAGAATTTGATTATACTAATTTATAGATCAGAAACTTGGAAAATAACCAGAAGATAAGAAATTTGGAAAATGATTGTCCCTCTTTTTATTTATAACATTATGAATTATCTTAGAATCTATGGAATTGTTTGAATATTATGCATTTTGAGGGGTTAGAAAATTAGAATATTTATCATGAGAAACTAATTTGAGAGCTTCAGTGACTTTGCTTGTTGACAGCAAAAACATTTTCACCCTTTTCATATATATATATATATATATATATATATATCTTATATGTTCCACTGAATAATGCATTTATCACTTTTCTGATTATGTGATTACATGATCAGAGAAATTCAATATATCTATCAGTATGCAAAAGAATTTTGTTAGTTTATTATTTTAGCGTGGCATCCTATTTTATTCATAAGAAAGCTAATAATCAGTTTAAATGAATTGTGGGTATGACAAGGCAAAAATTTTGTTGTTTTGAAATTTCAGGTTCATACTCTGGTAACTAATCTCCAAAGTTAACTTTGAGTCTGGTTCTCTAAAATAAGACCTGTTTAAGTTCTCATAAATTATTATTGCAAAAAAAAAGAAAGACATAGTGGCAGTATTCCTGAGGCCAGCGCTGGTAAACAGAGAGGGATTATTTCTTATTCCTTTAAAATATGTTTTTTACAATTCTTGATATTTTTATTGCATCACACAATGCAAGAATAACTGGGGAATCAAAATTCAGATATCTAAGATCAGTTCACCCACACAGAGTAATGCATATGTATATCCACACTCCTTCCAGAGCACTCCATCCACAATTGTTTTTAAGCTAGAAAGACATGGATCTCAGAACACAGTGGACACCAGAAACTCCAAGCAACTGATATGGCAGGGAAAAGAATGTCATTAACCAAGGAGTGTGGTCCAATTACTGGTGCAGATTATAGAAGCTAAATTATATTATGGGATCTTTAACTGCTCCAATATATGGGAGATATGATATATTTTCTAGCAGATTCTAACCCTGAAATGTTATACATTAAATTAAATCTTAAGACTCAACATACTTTAAGGATGTCATATTTCATATTTTCAAATAATACTCAACTGAAATTAGTTTCTATGAACTATCAAACATCATATAAAATTTAAAATTATCATAGTTGTTTTCAATTATTTCATTCATATATATTAAGACTGTACATGTTGATGACAACTTCCTTGAATTTCTGCTCTATGCTTCACAACTATTTAGTGGTTTTGTGCAAGTTATTAAACTGCTTTATACTTCAATGTCTTCATCTTCAAAATGGGTGTTACATGCTGAATTCGTATGGTGAAGGCCTTAACCCCAGTACCTCAGAATCTGCCTCTATGTTTAGATATAGTTTGAAAACATATTTAAGGTGAACATATGGGAGGGCCCTACTCCAATAGGTCTAGTGTCCTTACAATGGGAAGGAAAAATTTCAAGGAACTGGCTCATACAATTGCAGGGGCTGGCAAAGCTACAATCTGCAGGGCAAGTTGACAGGTGGCCATTCACAGAAGAGTTATGTTGCTGTTGAGTCTGAAACCTGCAGGGCAGGCCAGAAATGTAAACCCAAGCAGAGTTTCCAGGTTTCAGTCTTGAGACAGAATTTCTTGTTCTTCAGAAAAAAATCTTGAACTTAAGGCTTTCCACTAATTGACACCTATCCATCTCATGGAGATAATCTGCTTTACTTAATTAAAATTGACCCATTGTCAGTGTTCACCACATTCATAAATAAACTCATTACATCTGAACTACTCTTTCACCAACCTATGTTCAATAGCCTAATCTAGTAGATATACAAAATTAATGGCACACAAGAAAGCTGAAAAAATGTATCAATTATGGACATTTTTTCATTTGTATGACAATTGATTACTAGAATGGTGGATAGAATGACAATGCCCTATCATAATGACAGCTACTCCAAGATTCCAAGGATCATAGGGTATAGCAGAGAAGTATTTGATTTAACTATAAATTGGAGGCATTGCTTAGACTGAAGGGTTTGAGTGAATTTTTAGACTCTTGCTTATATTATCTTATCAAAGAATTTATATTACAATACCTGCAGAGCCTAACATGAGGTTATTTAATGACTAAAAGACATCATACATTGAAACATTTTTTATCTTATGCAGATGTGCTCCTGGGTAGATGTTTTCTACTCTACTCCTAACAACTAACAATGCCAGGAAATATTATGTTCTCTATTGCAAGTGTCAAGAAAACAACAAAGCACATTATGAGGTGATACAAAATAAGGTCCCAGGCAGATTCAGTATTCCAGGGAGCAGCAAAAACAGACTGGAGCAGTTATTAGTAGAGGCTGGAATAATAAAACATGCATGAAAGGTCTCTGGGTCTGAGGAAGTCATGTGGCTTCCCAAGTTAATATTATGCAGTGAAATACGGCAGCAGGATATTCACTTTTAGCCAAGGTTTGGTCCCTTTCTCACCACTGCTTTGGTTCTCTTTGAGATAACCATTTTAAAAAATACAGGAAAAGATAGCATCCAAAAACCTGAAATACCTAGGAATCAACCTAACAAAAGAAATCAGAGACCTCTACTCCAAAAACTATAGCACTCTGATAAAAGAGATTGAAGAAGGTATAAGAAAATGGAAAGACAACCTTGTTCCTGGGTAGAAAAAACCAATATAGTGAAAAGAAAATGGCCATACTCCAAAACTGCTATATAGATTCAGTGCAATCCCAATTCCAACAGCACACTTTACAGACCTTGAGAAAAAAATCCAAAAATTCATTTGGGAAAAGAAGAGACATAAAAGAATAAATCAATTCTAGGCAACAAAGACAAGGTAAGGGATATCACAATCCCCAACTTGAAATTATATTACAAAGCTACTGTGATAAACACATCATGGTACTGTCAAAGAAACAGACCCGAGGACCAGTGGAACAGATTAGAAGACACAGAAACAACTCCAGACACACTCAGCCACCTCATCTTGGATAAAGAAGGCAAACACCTTCACTGTAGAAAAGACAGCCTCTTTAATAAATAGTGCTGGAAAAATTGGGTTTCAACCTACCAAAGATTAAAACTAGACCTATATCTCTCACCATGCACTAAACTAAAATCAAAATGGATTAAAGATCTAAATATTAAAAACAGAAAAACAAAAGTGGCTAGAACAGAGGTTAGGAAGAACTCTTGAAAACATTGGTGTAGGAAAAGATTGCATGAAAAAAACCTCAGTTGCATGTGAACTAACACAAAGAATCAGTAAGTGGGATTTCATCTTATTAAAAAGCTTCTGCCCTGCAAGAGAAACCACAAACAGAGCTAAGAGACAACCTATAGTGTAGGAAAAATTTTTTACTAGCTATTCCTCAGACAGAGGTCTACTATAAAGAATATATAAAGAACTTTTAAAAAGCACACCTCCCAAATTTAAAGACCAAATGTAAAAATAGGCATTTGAAATGAACAGACATCTCTCAGACAAAGAAGTAGAAACAACAAATAAACATATGAAAAAATCAACATCCCTGGTCATTCAAGAGATGCAAACAATGCTGAGATTCCACCTCATTCTGAAAGATTGGCTGCTATCATGAAATTAACCAATAACAAATGCTGGTGGGGTGTGGGGAAAGAGGAACCCTGCTCCACTGCTGGTGGGAGTATAGAGTGGTGCAACCAATGTAGAAATCAGAATGGAGATACCTCAAAGAACTAGGACTGGAAGGCCCATTTGACCCAGCTATTTCCCTTCTGGGTATCTTCCCCAAAGAATTAAAAGATTCCTACCACAGCAAAATATGTGCACCCATGTTCATAGGTGAACAGTTTGTAATAGCTACAACTTGGGAACAGACCAATTGCCCATCAACTAGAGACTGGATAAAGAAAATGAAAGGTTTTTTGTCTTTTTTTTAAATGGAGTACTACTGAGTCATAAAGAATGAGAAACTAGAGACATTTATAGCTAAATTGATGCACATTAAGATTGATACTCTTAAATGAAATAAAAAGGACACGTGTGTAAATACCAAATAGTTTCTTTGGTGTGAGAAACTGAAAGTGTAAATAAGGATCAAAATGTATAATAGATGATGTGAAATAGGAAGAAAAGGTGCAAAGAGGAAGTTGGAGGGGTAGGGGAAAAGAAAGAAAGGATGGAACTAACATGAGAAAATTAAAAAATAGAAACAAACTCTTTGTAAATAAAGGGTGGAGGGGTTTAAGGGAGGGTAATGGAATGGGGAGAAATAAGAAATAAGAAATATTATGTAAGAAGGAGCCAATTGGAGGATATAATTTCAGATATAGAAGATAGGAATTCAATTAGTGACCAGGAAAAGAAAAATTTCTTTAAAATACTAAGGGACCATGAGAAATCAATCCAGCAGCTGCTAGATGATGCAAAGAAGAATAACATCAGAGAGATTAGAGTCAAGGAAGAAATAGGAGAGAGTGCAGATGACATAAAAATAAAAACTATTCACAGAACTAATGGCAGAAAACTTTCCAAACAGGAGAAAAGAACTTGACATACAGATAAGTGAGGCATATAGGAATCCAATTAGCCATGATCAAAAACAAAAAAAAATCCACACATAAGCATATAATAGTTAAGATTCAAGAAACCCAACAAAAGAACAAAATCCTACAAGCAGTTAGAGAAAAGAAACAAATGACATACAAGGGAAAGCCCATCAGAATCACAGCAAAGTTCTCAACACAAACCCACAAGGCAGAAAGAGCTTGGAGTGACATATTTCAAGCCCTAAAGGAAAACAACCTCCAGCCTAGATTGATGTACCCTGTAAAACTATCTTCAAAATTGATGGAAAAAGAAGATACTTTCAGGACAAAGAGCACCTTAGGAAATTCACAAATACCAAACCAGCACTCCAAAAAATTTTAAACAATATCCTAAGAAAAGACAATGAGGCTCACAACCCCAGGAAGCCCTGCAGAATGAATCCAAAAGTCAAGACAAGAAATTAAATACAAAATGGGAGAATCCAACAAAAAGAAAAAGTCCTGGCAAGGATAAGTCAATTATAACCATCAATGTTAATGGTCTCAATTCACCAATCAAAAGAAATAGACTGGCAGAATGGGTCAAGAAGCAAGATCCAACAATGTGCTGCAAAGAAGAAACACACTTAATTAAAAAAGCAAGACTAAAAATTAAAGGGTGGAAAGCAATACTCCTAGCTCCGTGAACCCCCAAAAAAGCAGGAGTAGCTACCCTCTTTGCAGATCAAGTGAATTTCAAACCAGCACTGATTAAGAGAGACAAATAAGAATGCTACATCCTTGTAAAGGGAACAATCCAAGAGGAAGAGATGACAATCATTAATATCTATGCACCAAACACTAGTGCACCCAACTCTATAAAACAATTACTAACAGACATGAAAAATCATATAAGCACTAATACAATACTAGTGGGGGCTCTTAATACCCCACTCTCACAAATAGATAGATCCAATAGACAAAAAATAAGCAAAGAAATATTAGAAATCAATCAAACTCTTGATCAAATAAAATTAACAGATGTTTACAGAGGGTTCCACCCCACCAAATCAGAATACACATTCTTTTCAGCTACATACGGGTCGTTCTCTAAAATAGACCACATATGCACTCATAGAACATGTTTAAGTAAGTGCAAAGGAATTGAAGTTATCACCTGTATATTGTCAGACCATGGTGCAATGAAATTGGAGATCAATAGCAAAAGAAACCACAAGAATTTTATAAACACATGGAAATTGAACAACACAATTCGGAATAACCAATGGGTCACACAGGAAATTAATAAAGAAATCAGACAGGTCCTACAATTAAATGACAGTGACAATACAACATATCAGAATCTATGGGACACAATGAAAGCAGTTTTATGAGGGAAATTCATACCAGTGAATACTCATATTAGGAAAACAGAGCAAGCTCAATTACACAACCTGATCCTGAACCTCAAGCTTCTAGAAAAAGAAGAGCAGGACAAACCCAAAGCCAATACAAGGAAGGAAATTACAAAGATCAGGGCAGAAACAATTCAGTGGACACTAAGAGAACAATACAAAAAAAATCAGTGAAACCAAGAGTTGGTTCTCAAAAGAATCCACAAAATTGACAAACACTTAGCCAATCTTATCAAAAAAGGAAAGAAAAGGTTCAAATCCATGCAATTAGGAATGAAAAGGGTGAAATACAATGGACCCAGCAGAAATTCAGAGGATCATCAATACCCACTTTGAGAACCTATAAGCCAATAAGATGGAAAATACAGAAGAAATGGACAGATTCCTAGATCCGTGTGAATTACCAAAGTTGAACAAAGATGACTGAAAAATTCTAAAGAACTCAATATCAATCAATGAAATTGAAAATTAATTAAAAACATATCAACAAGAAAAGCCTGGGTCCTGATGGCTTCACTGCTGAATTCTACAAGACATTTAGAAAGGAACTACTGCCACTACTGTTTAAACTCTTCAATGAAATTGAAAGGGAACCAATACTCCCAAATTCATTCCTGGAAGCAAGCATCACCTTGATCCCCAAAGCACCGAAAAAGAGAACTATAGACCAATCTCACTAATGAATATAGATGAAAAAAATCCTTAATAAGATACTGGCAAATAGAATGCAGAAGTTCATACACCCTGGCCAAGTGGGATTTATCCCAAGAATTCAGGGATGGTTCAACATATGCAAATCAACAAATGCAATACACTATATTAATAGAACCACGGACAAAATCATCTGATCATTTAAATAGATGCAGAAAAAGCATTTGACAAAATCCAACACACATTTATGATAAAAACCCCACAAAATTGAAATAGATGGACTCTACCTCTATCTCATAAAAGCCACCTATGAAAACCCAACAACCAATATCATACTAAATGGTCAAAAACTGAAATCCTTCACACTATATTCAGGAACAAGACAAGGATGTCCACTAACACCATTCCCATTCAACATAGTTTTGAAAACATTACCCACAGCAATTACACAAGAGAAATAAAAGGAATAAAGATAAGAAAGGAAGAAGTCAAATTGTTACTATTTGCAGATGACCTGATAATCTATATAGAAGACCCCAAGAACTGCACAAAAAGTATTCTAGACTTAATAACCAAATTCAGTAAAGTAGCTGGATAAAAGGTCAACACACAAAAAATCAATAGCTCTCCTCTACACAAAAAACAGACTCACTGAGAGAGAATTGGGTCAATCAATTCCTTTCACAATAGCGTCCAAAAAATTGAAATATTTAGGAATCAACCTAACAAAAGAAATCAAAGACCTCTACTCTGATTAAAGAGATTGAAGAGGACATAAAAAATGGAAAGATATTCCTTGCTCTTGGATAGGAAGAATCAACATAGTGAAAATGGCCATACTTCCAAAATTGCTATATAGATTCAATGCAATCCCAATTGAAATTCCACCAGCATGTTTCACAGACCTTGAGAAAACAATCCAAAAGTTCCTTTGAAACAAGAAGAGACCTAGAACAGCAAAAGCAATTCTAGGTAACAAAGACATGGCAGGGGTATCACAATCCCCAACTTGAAACTATACTACAAAGCTACTGTGATAAAAACAGCATTGCACTTGGAGAGAAACAGACCTGAGGATCAGTGGAACAGATTAGAAGATGCAGAAACAACTCTGGACACACTCAGCCACCTCATCTTGGTCAAAGAAGTCAAGCACCCTCACTGGAGGAAAGATAGCCTCTTTAATAAATGGTACTGGAAAAGTTGGATTTCAACTTTCCAAAGATTAAAACTAGACCTATTATCTCTCACCATGCACTAAACTAAAATCAAAATGGATTAAAGATCTAAATATTAAAACAGAAACACTAAAGTGGCTGGAACAGAGGTTAGGAAGAACTCTTGAAGACATTGGTGTAAGAAAAGATTTTATGAACAAAACCTCAGTTGCCCTTGAACTAGCACAAACGATTAACAAATGGGATCTCTTCTTACTAAAAAGCTTGTATACAGCAAGACAAACCACCAACAGTGTGAAGAGACAACCCACAATGTGGGAAAAAAATTTTGCCAGCTGTCCCTCAGACAAAAGTCTACTATCTTGAATCTAAAAAGAAATTAAAAAATAAGACCTGCCAAATTTAAAGACCCAATCAGTAAATGGGCATCTGAAATGAACAGACATTTCTCAGACAAAAAGTAGAAATAACAATTAAACATCTGAAAAAATTTCAACATCTCTGGTCATTTGAGAGATGCAAATGAAAACAATGCTGAGATTCCAACTCACCCCAGAAAGAATGGCTGCTATCATGAAATCAACCAATAACAAATGCTGGCAGGGCTGTGTGGAAAGAGGAACACTGCTCCACTGCTGGTGGGAGTGTAGACTGGTGCAACCACTGTGGAAATCAATATGGAGACACCTCAAAGAACTAGGACTGGAAGTACCATTTGACCCAGCTATTTCCCTGCTGGGTGTCTTCCCCAAAGAATTAAAAGAATCATACCACAGTGATATATGTGCACCCATGTTCAAAACAGCACAATTTGTAATAGCTAAACTTGGAAACAACCCAAATACCCATCAACTGGAGACTGGATAAAGAAAATGTGTTGTTGCTTTTATATATATATATATATAAAATGGTGTATTACTCAGCCATAAATAAGGAGAAACTAGAGACTTGACTAAATGGCTGCACATTGAGGCAATACTCTTAAGTGAAATAAATAGGATACACCTGTAAACACCAAATAGTTTCTTTGGTGTGAGAAACTGAAAGTGTAAATAAGGATCAAAATGTGTAATAGATAATGTGAAATAGGAAGAAAAGAGGCAAAGGGGTAGGAGAAAAATGAGGGGTAGGGGAAAAGAAAGAAGGGAATGGAATTAATATGAGAAAAAGAAATAATAGAAACCAAGTCTTTGTAGATAGGGAGGGGTGGAGGGGTTTAAGGGAGGGCAGGGTAATGGGGAACAAATAAGAATCAAGATGGATTATATATGGGTTCAAATTTGCAGTGAGGAATGTCATTATATTGTATACTTTAAATGCAGCAATATCATTAAGAAAAAAAACAAATATTATCTAAAGGTACAAATTTCCAATGATGAAGGTAATTATATTGTATATCTAAAATGTACCAATAAAATTAATTTTTAAAGGTACTGGGAAAGAATGGTTTGAAAGATTAAATTTATTATTACATGCTTTTACAAAATCTTAAATACAACCTGATCCAAGACCTTCTGTTTGCTTTAATTATACGTTTGTAGTTTTTTCATTACCTAATGCAAGAAAAGTATTTATTCTCATATTCTGTTTTTTTTTTTTTCTTTTTGTGTCAGGGCTTGCAATAGAATCCAGGAAGAACTAGGCACATGCTAGGGAAGAGCTTTACTACTGAGCTACACCTCAGCACTAAATTTTGTTTTATACTTCAGTGATTTTTGTTGTCTGATACTTGATGAAAAATGATAAGCTTTGATAATTTTTATCTTGGTTTTTAGACAAGATGCAAATAATTTAGCTTGTATTTTTAATTATACAAAAATACTCCTAAGACGCAAAGTGTGAATAGCTCTACATAAACTTAAATATAAAAGTAGTATTTATAAAGATTTATTTCTTCTTACCATGGATTAAATTTTTATCTGTTTGACAGTTCACTTTGTTTCATTATTTTTCACAATTTTTATATTTAATAAAATATGTAATTTTAACATAAAATGACAGAAAATTCTGCGACCTAAATTGTGATTTCCATGGTTACGTCATTGTATCTTTCATCACTTTTAGGCTAGCTTGGGAACTGAACATATTTCTTTAAGTCACATAATTAATAGTGATGTCAGGTAATGATCATTGGTCCTGAAAACTTCACAGTTAAAATTGAAAAATATTTTCCAAATCAAAATTGGGAGTACAGAGTTATAATCTGGATTGACAGCTTGATAATGGAATTAAAGGTGCAAAATAAAACTAAATGTATAAAATGAATTGTCTCCTATTTAAATGAAAAGATAACTTCTTAATTTAGATCTTACTCACTAAGGAGACTTTCTTCAAAAGTCATTTGCAGGGGAATAATGCATCCAATTATTTAACTCTACCAATGGGTCATGAAAATCTCTTCTACTTTTCATACGTCTACTAGATACTTATAATGTCACTATTACCCATTTGCCTAATACACAGCTATTGAGTTCCTATTCTTATATGAAAAGGAATTATCCAATATCACGCAGTTTTAAAGAGGTAAACTATTAGAAAATTCATCAATTCTTTCAACTCAGTGTGTAAATGAGCTGTAAGATTTTATCTTAAGAAAATTAGGCAAAATTAAGGCAAAAGAAGGAATGAAAACTGAAAGGAAAATTGTAACTTGCAAATCTTCAGAGGAGATAAACCTTGCAATATGTCTTGGAGATTAACTAAAAGATTTATCAATATTTTTAATATCTAAAAGAACATCATTTTCTTATAAAATTAAAAGGCTTATAAATTAAACAAAAACAAATTAGGACTAAAAACCATATTAATCATAATTATGTAGTCTTCTAAATATTAAAGATATGTATGGCTATAATTTGTCATGATCATCACACCATCCTCTAAAGTATAAATATTTATTGGAATAGTACAATATTTATTGCAATAGGTAAATGCTGTAAGTCTCCATCATGAAAAGACAAAGATTTCGTGGAAGCAATAGTAATATTTTTTAATTTAAAATGTCATCTACTTCAAAAATCAAATGATGTGCACTATACAAAAATAATAATTGAAGGAATGATTATGAGTGGTAAATATCTTCCTTCAATGAAAGTGATATATACTCACAGATAAAATAATGTGTTAGCTAAAAATTATTTATATATCTCAGGTTACTTGAAGGATCCTATTCAAATACTAATATTAATAATGTAAGGAATACGTTTTATTAACCACAAGGTAGTTGATATCTTCAAAAGGTACAAGTTCTATGGTGGCACCAAACTGTATCTTCACAGACTTGTCTTGTTTTACAATGTGAAATTAACTGGATTAGCCCAACTCACAAAGTTAATTATTGCATGTTTCCTTTTATATGAGAAACCTAAAAAAACTCCAACAAATGAATAAATACGCAATCCAAATAAAGAAGAGAGGACAGCAAACTAGGAAGCAGACTTCTGGAGACTGGACTTCTGGGATGAAAGGAAGAGAGAGGCAAGGGGAGTGAAACTGAACTATGTTGGATGCATGCGTCAGTGCCCCAAATAAATCCCATCGCAATGTAATCACAACATGCACTGATAACGTACATGTTTAAAAATGGATAAAAGTCTGCCTTATGTTAAACACTATTGGGTGATTGTGTGTGAGATTGATCTTAGAATATCTAAGCAGGATACAAGTTAAAAATTACTCTGTTTACTACTGCCTCTCATCACAGCATTTTCACATCTAGGGACCAAGCATTGGGGTTTGTTGGGAACTTGTACGGACAATTTTCTGTCCCTAGAAAATACTCAGATCCCTGCAAACTTGGATGGTTGTGAACCACAATATTAAAGTGTGAAGTTGAGAATCTCAAGTCAGTGCCTCTGTGCCTGCACGAACAATCCAACAGATTCAGGAAAAAATACATGTATCACTGTTTGAATCATACTAAAGTTCAGAGGCTCTGGGACATTATAATGGAAAATTTAAAGTTGTCATCACTGAAACACATACATTACCCCAAAGAACAAATTAGAATAATAAAGAAGAACACTTTTAAAATAAATGGGAGGTTAATACCATGTTTTCATGGGTATTTTAAAAATAATTTTAACTGAAACTTATTAGGAATACCCAGTAATAAACTGTTAATATAGACATCTGTTGAGCATTTAGATGATAACTAGGCACATAAAATTTTAATCAGCAGTTTCTTCACTATTTAAGACTATATTGCCACCAACGTATTTTTCATAAAGAAAGTCATGCACTATTGTCAGTTATATTTATTACACGGAAGAACATTTTAATATAATAATGCAGATGTCTTCATTCTATAAACCCCAATGGTACTTAAAGCTGGGATTTTATTACTTGTGCTGAGGGCCAAACAAAGCTATAAGCTCACTAAATTCTAAGCGAGCTCCTGCTGTTGAATTGTGCACATTTGAGTTGTAAATTGCAAT
Source organism: Heterocephalus glaber (assembly GCF_053883595.1). Lineage (NCBI taxonomy): Eukaryota > Metazoa > Chordata > Mammalia > Rodentia > Bathyergidae > Heterocephalus > Heterocephalus glaber. Next base: position 8,239,822 of record NW_028258142.1, on the reverse strand, counting down.
ATAAAATAATCAAATATGTATAAAAATGGTAGCCATGGATGTAGTATACTGGATTCATAAGATTTCATAAGAAATCAAGAAAAGAATTTATAAACATCAACATTCTGCTCTGAGTTCATGAAATTCTCTTCATAAAATATGATAATGTTGCTCTAATAACTGAAGAAATGGTCTTTCAATCAGCACTACCTACATTATCTTCTTCTTCACAATATCTCCTTTATTCACAACATATTTTCAAAACAATATTAGCCACCCTGCTAACCTCTGTCATATATTGAGAACGACCAAATGCTCAATGTAGTATTATTATGAAGATATTAAATCCATTACAAAGGATCTCTTTGATGACATTTTAAAATATGCAGAGCATTTAAAATCACTATTTGCCAAATAATAAATTTTAAAAATGGGGAATTTCTTTTGCTTCCAGCTAAAACAAAAGAGCAAACAGCTGAAATAAACCACACTTAAACATGGAACTTTATGACTTACATAGTGATAAATTTGAGACTAGACAGGCTTGTTTCCTAATATATCGCTAGTCCTTATATAATCATATTATGAATTCTCCTATTAAAAAATCAAATTACCTTAAACTCTGCATATATCATTAGTATTAAAACTGTACCTATGAAACAAAAACAAAACAATCATATCTTTCTCAGTAATATTAGAAATGATATAATAAAGTGTATATGTAATTTCTAGAGAGGATAATTAAATAAAACATCCTCCATATTATTGAAATAATGAAGAGTAAAATAATATGGCAAATATCCTAATATTACAGGTTGCTTCTAATAATCTCTAAGACCTTTGGAGTCAGTTGGTTCTTACTTGAATCGCAGCTCTGTATCATAATGCATGGGAGTCCTTCAGCAAGTTAAGCTTCATTTTATTTATAAATCAAAAATAATAATACCAAACTAATTGGATTGCTGAAAGAAAAACATGAGCTGGTAATACATATAGAGCAAAGTATCATTAGTGGAATATAAGCTATCTAGTAATGAGTATATTATGATTATTCTAATTGAATTAATTTTCTTATAATGGCAAAAGGCATATGAAAAAGGCATGTACCAAAAATTTTTAATTATGTGTAGGTATTATAGGGGGCTATATTTCTTCTAAGAGTTTCTTTTTTATTTACACATTTTCTATAAAGAATGTGAAATTTATAATCAGAAAAAATGTTTTTAAAATAGTTGAGGATCAATATTTTATGACTTACATTTTTGCCTCTATAAAGTAAATACTCATGAATTTTACATTCTAAATGGCTTCCAGTAAAAAATAATTTTCCTTCATTTTTAACTGGGAATACTGCTGTGTAAGTAACCTTTACTAATTAAAGCCCTCATCTGGCAGATTAATACATGGGATGGATACTTTCAAAGTGCAACTCATCCTGAATATCAAGAACAAACACCTCTTGATGTAACAACCATACAAGCTGGTATTATTGTCATATGCTGGACAGAGAGATTACAAAATTTACCTAAAATCTTAGTGATATAAAGATGAAAAATTGGGATCTGAACACAAGAAATGTAAACCAACATTCTGTGTTTTTAGCACCTGTAATTTCTCCTCAGTGGATACTTAGAGTCATTGGCAAATATGACAGTTTCAGAAGTGTCCATGATCTTGTCCCTCCAGTCTCAAAATAAGGATTATATATTAGCAAAGTGCAATGTCTTGTTGATATATCCATGGATAATCAGGAATATTTCAATTCTCAGGACAACATTTCATGCATACTTACATTAAAATATATCCAAGCTAAATGAGGGATAAATTTTAGAGAATTTGCTATTCACCCCAAAATATGTGTGAATACATATGAGTGTTTGTATATGTTTTAAGCAATACAATGCTGAGAAGATATAGAAGACAATTATTGATAACTCTTAAACATTTTTTGTTTTTGGTTTGGGTTTTTGGTACTGCGGATCAAACTCGGGACCTTGTGCTTGCAAGACAGGTGGGCTGAACCACTGAGCTAAATCCCCGGCCCTGAAACATTTTTTTAATGTGTGTGAATAAGAGATGCATTCCTTCACCCCCAAATTTATTCTCCATGTTGTACTACTAAAATCATTTCATCTCTGTGCCTGAATTCTACAAATGATGCCATCTTGTTTAAAAATCTCAAGAGTCTGTAAAATACACACACGTGTACAAATACAGTGGGAAATTTAGAAGAGCTATCTACACCTGAGTATGTTTTTTGCCCATTCAAAGATAGAGAGTTTGAAGGAGTGGAGTGGAGATGAATTTGGAAACCTGGGGCATGGTATTGAAAGCCCTACATTGGCAGATTTTTAGAGATGGGAAAGGGGACCCAGAGGAGGGAAAGAAAGGGAGAGAGTGGTAACTGGGATGAAATTAATAAAAATGTTTTATATCCATGTATGAATATACCAAAATGAATCTCATTATTCTGAAATCAGGGGCACTGAGGAATAGCAATGGCATAGAAAAACTACTGTAAACTTTACATATGTTTAGTTAGAAAATACATTAATATTATCACATCTTTAAGATATTTTGAAAGTAATTTACTCAAAATCAGAAGTTCACTTGGAGTCAAAAAATCTATCTTGTAAGCAATACAATGATGAACATCCATTGCTGTATATTTTGTGGGAAGATTATGTGTTACTTCTATAAGGTGTCAAAATCAGAATAAAGGAATAGGTTATAATGAGTTAAGAGCTTTCAGAATTGTTTAAGGTGGAACATGATGGTAGGTAACAACTATAAAAGAGAGAAGATTGATAAAAACTAAGAACAATAAGAAATTAATAAATTCAGGACTCAGTTTCCATTGAAGACTAATGCTGTATGATTCCAATAAGATATTGTGAAAATGTATATATAATATCCCTCTCCCTCTCCCTCTCTCTCTTTCTCTCTCTTTTTCTCTCTGTCTCTTTCTCTTTCTCTCTCTCCCTGCCCTCCTTCCCCATAATTATGGCAATTATTATTCTTACATTTCAGCAAAATAACATGCGCAAAGAGAAAAGGGAGAGTAAAGTTACCCAGTGCCAATAATTGGCAAGACTGGAATGGAAGAAAAGAAATGTTGAAGAGTTCATTTGATAAGGGCACAATTACATGGAAAAGCTATAAAACAGGAATAAACTGTTAAGACCAACATTGACTGAAAATTTTCAGACCAAGAAGGGAACAAAAGGCAGAGGAAATTGGAGACATAAAGAACTGGAAATTGGAGTTAAACTGGGGAGTTTGAAAGTTTCAAGAATGCTTTCAACTGGAGAAATGTCAAGTGATGATTAAGTATGGGATTGAGATAGAAGTAGACAGACAGAGCTATTGAAAAAGAGAAAGTAATGAATCTGCCAGCCTGGATTGGTCTTAAATCAAGGTGTTTTCCCTTGTATGTCCATAAAATACCAGCTAGTGTTTCTGATTCTTCAGTGCATGAAGTGATTATTTTTGGTAAATAATTGATTTGATGTATCTTTATTTGGCCACTGTATCTTGTGTAGGGGATGCTATTTTACAGCATCTTTTGGAAGATAAAATTTAGCTTAATGACATTAAAATAATTGCCCAAATTTAGACTATCAGTATAAGGCAGACTAAGTGTTTGAGCTTAAAAATATAAATGCAAATGCTATACTATTTCCATATTTTATTTAAATCAATGTTTTATTCTGCATGAAAACCTGTTTCCTTTAGAGAATAAAAGAAAATAGGAAAAAGTGTAAGGCAATGTATAAAATGAGAAAAATAATCAAATATTTTTATATATCACTCATGAATTTACATAGCCTGAAGCTGAGGACATAGTTAATAGTTGAGTTTATTATTCTTCCAGAATTCCAGAGTCCATACTAGAGTAGTTCTTCACTGTCTAAGAAAGTGGCCAATGAACACTGCAGTACTAAGTAAATGGAACAGTCCCAGGCCCAAATTTACCAGTACATAGAATTTTAATACTGTCCAGGGTTAGAATTTGTTATGGGGACACTTTGTCAAAATTTTTGAAAAGGAATATTTTCATGATTTTAGGTGTACTTAATATATATTTATTATTAGCTGAGAACATGCAAATTTTCATAAATTTCTATTGCAGGCATCATGTGAGATGACTATTATAGTTAATGGTGATTGTCAACATGACTGGATTACAAAACACTTAGCTTAGTAAAGCATATTTCTGAGTATGTCCATTGGAATTTCCAGAGATTATAGGCATGTAGAACTGCAAACAAAGGGGCTAGATGCACCCTGCTATGAGCGGCACTGTTCAACAGGCTTACAGCCCAGATAGGATGAAAGGGAAGAAGGAAAAAGTTGCCATGCATTTTGAAAACCTGCATTCTGCCTGGGCAGGTATGTCTTTGGCTATTGTTCTGGCCTGTACACATGACACTCCAGCGTTTTCAGCCTTTCAGCACAGATTTATCCAGCCACTCTCCAGGGAATATCTAGGCTTTCAGTCTCTGACTGTGGCTGCATCCTTGATCCTTCTTGTTTTGAGCTTCCAGTGTGTCTTGGTCTGAACAACTACTGGATCCTCCAGCTCGCCATCACATCCTCATTATGGATTACTTTCCTTCTGACTCTGTAAGTCTATCATATATTTTTTTTTCTATGTTCTTAAAAAGAATCTAATAGAGTGACCATGACATCCACTAATATATCAAATCTCTTTTTCAGTTTATGAATGAGAACAGAACACATCCAACATATTATATAATTTTCTTTTAAAAACTTCATTTCTTTTCCCTTTTTTTTTTTTTTTTTTTTTTTTTTTTTGGTACCCGTGATTAAACTCAGGACCTTGCTCATGGGAGGAAGGCACCTGCACCACTGAGCTAAATTCCCGGCCCCAGGTTCATTTCTTCTTGCCTATGATTACAACTTCTTCTCTTGCCATGGTAAAATATAAACTGTTAAATGAAAAATATTCTAAACTTGTTTATAATTGTGCCAATAAATATTGTCATACAAAGTCATATGAGATATTAATTCAGTCACTGAAGTGACTAGATGAAGATAGAGGAAAAAAAAATCCCTAGGGGTTAACTGCTGTCTAAAATAGTTACTGAATAAAACTTCTCCAAATAACTACTAGCTCAATATTAAGAAAAGTAAAAAATAAATCCCATTATTTAAACACAATATACAGATCCAGCAGAAATCCAGAGGATCATCAATACCTATTTCAAGAAATTGTACTCTAATAAAATGGAAAACACAGAAGAAATGGACAGATTTCTAGATACATATGAATTACCAAAGTTGAACCACAAAGATATAAAAATTCTAAACACCCCAGTTACAATCAGTAAAATTGAAAACGTCATTAAAAATTTACCAAAAAAGAAAAGCCCAGGTCCCAGTGGCTTCACTGCTGAAGTCTACAAGACATTTAAAAAAAAATTATTGCCACTACTCTTTAAACTTTTCAATGAAATTGAAAGGGAAGCAATACTTCCAAATTCATTCTTGGAAGTCAATGAAGAAAGAGGAGAGAGTGCAAATGACATAAAAAACTGTTCAGAGAAGTGATGGCAGAAAACTTCCCAAGGAGGGGAAAAGAACTTGACATACAGATAAGTGAGGCATATAGGACTCCAGCTAGTCTTGATCAAAAAAATCTACACATAGGCATATAATAGTTAGGATTCCAGAAATCCAACAGAAGAATAAAATTCTACAAGCAGTGAGAGAAAAGAATCAAATCACATACAAAGGAAAGCCCATCAGAATCACAGCAGACTTCTCAGTGCAAACTCTCAAGGCAAGAAGAGCTTGGAGTGATGTATTTCAAGCCCTAAAGGAAAACAGCCTCCAACCCAGAATGATGTAACCTGCAAAACTATCATTCAAAATTGATGGAGAAATAAGATACTTTCATGATAAAGAGCACCTCAGGAACTTCATGAATACCAAACCAGCACTCCAAAAAATTTTAGACAATACCCTAGGAAAAGACAATGAGGATCACAACCCCAGGAAACCCAGCAGAATGAATCCATTGGGTATGACAAATTAAACGCAAAGGGGGAGAATCCAACAAAAAGAAAAAGTCATGACAAGACTTTTAAAACTTTTAACTTCATCTCCCTAATGAGTGCATAATTCAATCTTATTATTGTACTGATTAGTATTTTTCTGATTCTAGAGTTGCACACCATTCCTTGTGCTATACTGGCTATTTATCATCTTCTGTCTACATTTTAATTGGGTTGTTTATTAATGAGCTCTAAGAATTCTTTATATATCCTGCTCATAGGTTATATGCATTATAAATATGGTCTGTTTAAGGACTACTTTTCATTTTAATGATGTCATTTAAAGTTCTAAATTTTGATGGAATCTCATTTATCAACTTTTTTCTTTTATACATCATGTTTTTTGTATCCTAGGTAGTTCTTGCCTACCCTGAAATCATAAACATTTTCCCTTATAATTTCTACTTAAAGTTTTATACTTTTAGGTTTTCTTATTTAGGTTCATAGATCCCTTCAAGTTATTTTCATGTATGGAAAAAAAGGGTTGAGGTTAATTTTTTATATATGGATACCAGGTGTTCTAGTTCCATTTGCTGAAAACACTATCTCTTCCTCGGCTCTTGAATTGAGTTTATAGTCTACAAAATGCTAATGTTGAATAATCTTTCAAAACTCAATGGACCATATATGTGTGGTTCTATTTCTAGATTCTCTGTTTGATTCCAATGATCTATATGTCTTTCCTTACATCAACACTGCCTTGATCACTGTAGCTTTAGAAGAAGTCTTAAAATTAGGTACTAAACTTCTTCCAATGCTGTTTTTGTTTTTGTTTTTAACTTTTCTAGGTCCTTTGTACTCCTACATAACTTTTAAATTTCAATATCCAATTCTTCATTTATAGCAAGTATACACAGGCCTGAATTTTTATATATACCTTGTGTTTTCTAATCCTGCTAAATTCAAGTACAAGTTCTAGGGGCTCCTAGAGATTTCTTAGTATTTTCCCTGTAGATGATCATTTCATCTACATATAAAGATTTTGCTTCTGCCATGCCAATTCTATCCTAGTTGTGTCATTTTATTGCCAGACTATTTTATTGGGGACTAGGTTTCAAAGTTTAATGGACAGATAAAGAGTAAGCATATCTGCCCTTGTTCCCCACCTTAAGGAGAAAGCATTGTATCTTTTCCATTCATATAAGGCATTCTAGCTGGAAGTATGGAGTACATGTCTTTAATCTGTTGAGAAAGTTCTGTTCTAATTCTAGTCTCCTGATAGCTTTTACCATGAACAGCTATGGAATTTAGTCCAATACTTTTTCTCCAACTAGTGACAGGATCATATGGCTTTTTCCTTTCCTCTGTTAAAATGATGACTTTTGGGGGTAGATCTTCCAATGCTGAACCAACACTGCTATCCCTATAACAAAACTACTTTCTACATCCTGCCAGATCTGACTTCTAATAGTTTGTTTTGTTAAACAAATTTCTATCTATGTTTATACTTTTTTCTTCTATTATCTTTATCCAGTTTTAGGATTAGCACAATGTTGAGTTCCTGAAATGAGGGGAGAAGTGTTCCTTCTTTTTTCTGCTTTAATTGTTTGTTATAATTTATCTGTTAAAATGTTTATGAGCCTGCTGTTGTCATATTGGTAGATTTTCAAGCTAGGAATATACTTTCTTTAATAGGGGCTATTCAAATTTTATATTTTCTCCAGAGTTAGTTTCATTAATTTGTCTTCCAAGTTACTTCTTAGAAGTTGTCAAATTTATTTCAAAAAATATTTTTGTAATATGCTTTCTATATCCTTTTAAATTCTATAAAATCTGTACTAATGTCTCCTAGATCTTAATATTGTAATTTAAAAAATGTATAACTGATATTGTGTAACAGGAATAAAAGGTCTTAAAGAGCACGGGAATTGGGAGGGTTAGGGGAAGGGGAAAAAGGGAAAGGAAAAATATGAGAAGAGGAAAAAAATGGAAACAAGGTCTTTGCAAATAGGGAAGGGTAGAGGGGGTGAAGGGAGGGCAAGGGAAAGGGAAAAAAATAAGAACCAAGATATTCATGTAATGGTACAAGATCCCAATGACGAATGTAATTGTATTTTATACCTAAAATATACCAATAAAGTTAATGGGGAAAAACAAAAGTTAGGTAGAACTCTTGAAGATATTGGCATAGGAAAAAACTTAATGAACTAAACCTCAGTTGCATGGAAACTAGCACAAAGAATCAACAACAGGGTTCTCATCTTATTAAAAAGCTTCTGCACTGCAAGAGAAACCACCAACAGAGCTGAGAGACAACCTACAATGTGGGAAAAAAAATTTTACCAGCTGTTCCTCAGACAAAAGCCTACTATCTAAAATTTATAAAGAACTCAAAAAAATTAGACCCCCCTCAAATATAAATACCCAGTTCAAAAATGGGCATCTGAAATGAACAGACATTTTTCAGACAAAAATGTAAAAGTAATAAATAAACATATGAAAAAATGTTCAACATCACTGGTCATTCAAGAGATACAGATGAAAACAACACTGAGATTCCACCTCACCTGAGAAAGAATGGCGGCTATCAACAAATCAACCAATAACAAATGCTGGTATGGTTGTGTGGAGAAAGGAACCCTTCTTCATTGTTGGTGGGAGTGTAGACTGGTGCAACCACTGTGGAAATCAATATGGAGATACCTCACACAAGTAAGATTAGAAGTCCCATTTGACCCAGCTATTCCTCTTCTGGGTATTTTCCCATAAGAATTAAAAGAATCATACCACAGTGATATATACTGACCCATGTTTATAGTGACACAGTTTGCAATAGCTGAAACTTGGAAAGAGCCCAACTGCTCATCAACTGAAGACTGGATCAGAAGATGTGGTTTTGGTTTTTTTTTATATAAAATGGAGTACTACTCAGCCATAAAGAATGAGAAACTAGAGACATTTATAGCTAAGTCAATGAACATTGAGGCCATACTGTTATGTGAAATAAATAGGACACACATGTGTACATACTGAATAGTTTCTCTGGTATGAAAAACTAAAAGTGTAAATAAGGATCAAAGTGCAAAATTGATACTGTGAAATAGGAAGAAAAGTTATAAAGGAGTAGGGGAAGTGGGAGGGATAGGGGAATGGAAAGAAGGGAAAAGAAAAAATATAAGAAAAAGGGGCCAAGGACTTAGCTCAGTGGTTTTGGTCCCTGCTGTGCAGGCGCAAGGACCCAAGTTCGATCCCCAGTACCAAAAAAAAAAAATTGCTCACTAGTAAAAATACAAGAAAAGGAAAAAGATGGAAACAAAGTGTGTAAATAAGGAAGGATGGAGGAGGTGAAGGAAGAACGGAGGAATGGGGAAAAAATAAGAACCAAGATACATCATGTAAAGGTACAAGATCCCAATGATGAATGTAACTGTATTGTATACCTAAAATGTACCAATAAACTTAATGGAAAAAAAACATAAAGATAGCATTTTCCCAACTCATTTCATCCTCTAAATTATGCTAATTTACTATAATCTTTGATTTTCATGTGTATTATGTCACTATAGCAAAGATATTAACTAAGAGTTTCCCAATTGATATGGAATTATCCATTTGTCTTACAACTTAATCCTTTTAGTCTATATAACTACTTTTTTGTAAAACTCTGAAAAACTAACTGTACTTCTACATGTCCTTTGTCCTATGAGGATGTCCAAAAATAGAATTTCAATGACCCACAAAATTCTCAGTTATACAACTAAAATATTCAGACAGTTGCTGGATAAGGCAGGTGTCATATTTTTGATATATGTACTATTTGGCTGATGTATGAATGAAATTATGATCTAATGTCTGAAGTGAAATGTATGTATAGAAAGTGACTGGCAGAAGAGATGATTTTAATATGAACAAATAGAAGTCATAACAAAAAATGTAAGAAGATAAAGGAAATAGAGCTCCTTGTACTAGTTTTTCTTGGTTTAGTTTTTCTTCGCAGTGATGAATTTAATGCATCCTTTGCTTTCTCCTCAAATTTTTAAAAGAGGCATAATCACTTTAAAGAATTTCCTCACAGATATGTATTGGTAGATTATAAAAATAAAATGAAAGAGTAGCATCTTAGGAAAGAATCTTGAAACTCATTCCTCTCTCTCTCTCTCTCTCTCTCTCTCTCTCTCTCTCTCTCTCTCTCTCTCTGCTTTTTACACCTACTCCTCAGGACTTTCCTACAAGGTCCTGAGCTATGAAAAAGGTGTGAAGACCATAGCAGATGCCATGGCAATGTATCCTCAAAGCTCATGTGTTGAAGGTTTGGTCCCCAGTGCTGCAGTTTTCAGAGGAGCAGCCTGTGGGAGGTGGTTGAACCATAACCTCAGAAATGTGATCACCCATTTCTGAATTTATAAATTAATGGGATATTGGGACATAGTGGAAACTTTACAGGTTAGAGGCTAATTAAAGGAAGTAGAACATTGGGAATATGCCCTTGATGGTTATATCTTATTGTTCCTGTGGACCCTCCTCTCTTGCCTTATGCTTCCTAACCTCCAGAAGGTGAACAGCTAAAACAATAGAGCCAAATGACCATGGACTGAAATCTCTGAAACTGTGATAATAAATTTTCCCTTCTTTAAGTTGATTTCCTGAGATATTTTGTCATAGTGACAGGAAGCTAACTAACACAGCAAAAAAAGAAGTGATAAAGAGCCAGTGATCTGAGTACTTTTTTTTACTCCAGCACATTTTTCACCCACTGGGCAATGTTTTCATTTGCATTTCTTTGTATCATTTTTATCTTCTCACTTTAAAGAGATTTTTAAGGGAAAATTCACTGCCTTTTCCTAAAGAGAAGAAAATCAAATGATCCTGTAAAACTATATTGTTTTATTCCTATTGTTTCCATGTTTCATGTCACTTTTTGCTCTCCCTAAATAGTGATTACTTTACTTGGAAAGAATATACAAAGATACTGTTTTGACAAAGCTCTCTAGCCTTAATGAGATCTATTTGTATTTACCACTTCTTTTCAGCTTAATCACACACTGGATTAGATTTCGAATTAACCTTCTCCTTTGTTTTTGTTTCCATCTAGTCTGATCCCTTTGTCAGTAGCAAAGCTATATTCATTTTGATTAAATGAGTTATATCACTTGGTTTCTTTGCATAGATCATTGAAGATGAGAAGCATTTTCCATGTGATTTTCACTGATCTTTCTCTCACCCACAGGCTGCCATAAATGCATACAGACAGAAAGAACTGAAGCTGATGTCCTGGTCCACTCTTTACCCACTAACACTCTATACAATGCATTTGCAAAACTATTGAGATAAATGACCATGATGGTGGATCCCTATAATGCCACCAGTCTGGGAGGCTTAGCAGGTGGATCCCAAGTTCAAACCCAGCCTGGGCAATTTCAGAACTTAGGGAGACTTTGTCTCAAAATTTTAAAAAATAAAAAAGGTTTAAGAAGGGCTGGAGATATAACTCAGTGCAAAGGCCTGCGTTCACTCCCTGGTATCTAAGTAAATAAATATGTTGAAATAACAAAGGGTATCTTAGCATAATAGTATATGATCTTATTTTGTGATCTTATTGCTCAGGATAATTATTATCTACTTCTTTCCTGTTCCTCTCCATTCCTTTCTCAAGTCTGACAAAATAGGCATGTTCCCCATATTTTCTAAGAGATTAGTAGTTAAGCTGCATCTTCTTTTCTCACTTTCCTCATCTAAGTCTTCAACTTTTTCTGAGACAATGTATGGATAACATTGTGTATTATGATTAACTAATTCCTGGCTAAAGCTATGTTTTAGCATCATCTGTTTTACACTAAGTATTTTAATGTCTTCTCAAGTGAAATTTTACTAAAGCTTTATACACAGTGAGGCTTTAAATTGACTACAGTTTTAATTCTCTCTTGGGCAAAGGAGTTTGTCAGGCAAATAACTAAATTACTGGTTTAAAGTAAAAAGCACAGGGGCCAGGAATTTTGCTCAGTGGTTTCACTGCATGCTGCATAAGCGCAAGGACCCGAGTCCGATCCCTGTTACCAATAAATAAATAAATAAATAAATAAATAAATAAATAAATTAAATAAAGTAAAAAGCACAGTGAGTTAGTATGTTTATATTTTATTACTAAATACTATAAAACAGCATAGCCAATGTCTGTTGGTAACAAATGTTTCTGATCAACAGATTGCATTTATAAAATAAGTAATAGAAAATTCTGAGTAATGATCCATTAAAATGTACATGTTAAACAAACAATGAATTAGGCATTGTTTTTGATAACAGCCCTGTATATATTTTGCCATACCTCAAGATAAACAACAAAGCTCAATTTTTAATATATTAAGTAAAAACTAATAATTTGGCATATAATTGAATCAAATAAGCCTAATTAAAATTGATGATTTATGACTTAAAATATGATGTAAAGTAACTTTAAAATGCAATTCTTAAATTTGATGCTTTATCAGAATATACTGTTTAAGAGTCTAATGTCAAAACGGTAATGTTAGGAAGTATCCAACACCTAAAGAGATGACAAAATACTGTACTATTTTACATATGGAGCATTCTGAAGTTCTAAATCTATTAAATGACATCCCATATATTCATGTACTAAATGGAAATTTCTGGGTTTTTAATCTTAATCTTCATTAATTTTACCCTGAATTTATTCATAAGGTGTTTGGGGCCCAAGATAGATTAATAATGAGTGCACTGCAACCCCACCATGCACACATCTGCCAGTCTTCCCCTGGAGCTGTGCCAGGAAACCCAGATCAACTAGTGAGTAGTGAGAAATAAATGAGGGACAAGGAAAAATGATTTTCCTTGATAACAGAGGGAATAATGGCAGCTCTTCCCTCCTTTCAAAGAATGTTTTTGAATATATAATGGGTCTGAATTCTAACTCTATCAAAGGATGGCAAATAGAGTCTCTCCAGAATCCAAAGAGCCCCAAGTGTATCAGCTTTAAGACCTAGGGATGTCTTAAAATTCTAGAATTTAATCCCTTTTAACATTCAAATACCTTGAGAAAAAAGTGTTCTGGTCTCAAGATCTCCTGGGGCCTACTCCAGGGCAGAAGCATTTGGTCCAATCCAGGGAAACTGGATTATCCTTTCCTTTGGCGATCTAAGCAACTAACCATACAGATGGCTACAGATGTAGTTGCACTATACAAGAGAACCTCTGGAAGGCTAAAGTCTTCACAGGGCCTCAGAGAAATTCAGTGAGATTTTATTTTCCCTGTAATTCCCCTCAATATTAACTAATTTTACTTAATGGACCTAATTGTATTAGAAGTAAGAGCAATAAATTTCTGTTTCAAACCCTTCATATATAAAAAGTAAGATCAAACAATTAAATATAAAAAGCATGCAACTTTTGCAAAGTGGTCATTCATACATTTTTAACAGTTGTTAAACATACTTTAAAATCATAACAATTTAAACCTTACACCAAATTTTAACAACAAACATTTCTAAGTAAAACTACTCCCTTTTTCTTTGTATATATTATAAATCTGAAATTTTTAAAGAAATGACAAAAATACAGTGTTTACAAATTAACTACGTCTTTGTGCTTTATATACTAACTAGGACACAATTTAGGATCATGCAGTGGTAGTGTGAATGAACAGTATATTATAATAGATACGTTACCAGTTTTTGTACAGTCCGATGTAAATTTCCAGTTGGCAAACTGCTTCTCCCTTGAGGTCAGTGGTTCCTGGTTTTAAATACCGGTGACTCTCAGCCCTTAGGGCCATGGCTCAGGACCTTGAGTGCCAGTGCCTCTTGGATCTGAGTGCTGGGCTCCTGCTTTTACAGTTCCTAGTGTTGCAGTCCCCAGGAGCTTTCAGCTACCACCGTCAGCTCCACCTCTGAGGCCTGCAGGCCCCTTTGCAGCTTTCCAGAGCCCTAACAGCATCTGCGGTGCCTCTCTGAGGTTCTCCACCCACTGTTCGGTCTCAACTTTCATCCTTCTGCTTCCCAATGGCCACTGGCTTCTGGCCTTGGGTTTCACCTTGGCTTGTGCATGGCTTTCACCTGTGGCCTAAGGCCCTGGATGCTGCAGGTCTTCGGTCTCAATTGTCACCCCAGGTCTCAGCAATGCTTCAGGGTTAATAAAACTTGGTGTCACCAAGGCCTGGTAGTGAAGCCAAGGTCATGCCAGCATAGCCTTTACTAAGACTCGGGCTTTAGGACAGAGAATGAGCACTGTAGTGATGCCTCCTCCAGACCCAGGGAGTTGAAGGAGCTGCTTATGTAGAGGAGGAGCTGCTGCACAAATGCTGGGTTATTCATGGGGTGGAGCCACCTGAGTGGGTGGGGCCATCCAGAGTAGGCAGAGCCTGTAAGATAGGCTGGTGTTGCAACCTGTTGAAACAGGGTCTATATCTCCCACAGTGGCCTTGGGGTATCTAGGACACTGCAGCAGTCATGATGAGAACTAACCAGAGAGTTCCTGCCTTCCACGGAAATGGCAGGGCCAAAAACCGTGGCTGCTTGCACTTTGGTAGCATCAACAGGAGGAACTATAGTGTTCACCGTGGCCCACTGAGGTTCAAGGGATCCCACAGAATACCACCAGTGGACCCCATGCCTCCTCACTCTTTGTTGTTAAGTATGATATTTTTAGGCTGGAGCAAGGAAGGGGCGTGAGAGCCCCAGTTGAGTCCTGACCTTTTTTAGCTGTAGGGGAGAGAGAGGATTGGACCTCTTCTTTATATCTCAGGAAGGTGTCCCCTACGTCCGGAGTTCATACATATTTCTTTATTTTCCCTATAGTAGTACAAATTGGTAATGGTAGGTCACAGAGATCAATAATTTGAAAGATGCATACACTGATGTCATAGGCTTCATGGAATATGTGTCATTAATTTCATACTCTTAATACGTAAAAGTATACTTTAATTCTCTTCATGATGTCTCGTCATTAGAGATAATATATGAGGAGCAACTGCACAGTGTCTGGAATATCATTAACACATAATAAATTGCAGCATTTGTGAGAGTATTGTTTGCTCATAATTTCTGCAAATCCACAGAAAAAGTAAAGCCTTGTGCAGAAGAAAGATTTCTTTGCAGAAAAACATAGCTCAGGCCCTAATGATATATCGGCTAATTAGGTGAATCATTAACACCTCATGATTCTAAGGCTTACCTACATAAGTGTTAAATGAATTTTTAAAAAATCAGGGCAGGCTTCTTGTATAGTAAGGAAAATAAGGAAGAAAACAGTTTAGAATTACCACATGCTAAAATTATGCTTAGTTGATAAGTAGGATGTAGATAGTAACTGGGCATTAGGTGCTGTATATCTAAAAACAAGCTCAATGAGAAGTCATATAATGAATCCAGATGTCATATGTTTATGCTCCTAAGCTCACAATTGCCTACAAACCTGCACATTTGCCATTTAATATGTATCCTGTTCTTTATTATATTGCAGGTTGTCCTCCTCACTCCTAATCATATTTAACTAATCTACAAAGAGATATTTAGCTATCTGCAGAGTCCTTTGAGGTCTCTATTAATTGGCATTATCAAGAAGGTACATGTTTATAAGGAATTTGTTTTGTTTTAAATCTCTAATCATCAGCCCCCAAATATAGATTACATCTCTCAAATTTAGAATGAGAAATAGGGACTTTTGGAGCTCACAGAAAAACTTAACTCACTATCTTTTTTTCCATAGAGATGGCTGTTCGACAATTTACCTAAAACTGCTTCTGCTTCTGGAAAGAATTACAAATTATTCTGATGGAGGAAAAAATGATAAGGCAAGATCCATAGCAGATCTGGACTTCACAATAGTATATTTGTCATGATAGACAGAGGTTTTCTATGTAATATTTCACACACTGACATTGCTAACTTCCACCTTATACACATCACTTTTTTAAACAGCTGTGTGTGTGTAGGTGGGGGGGTATTTTCATCACATGGATTTACACAGGCCTGGAGATGAACCATTTTTCAGTCCTAGTCCCCTGGTTACTCCAACAAAATTTTCTCATTAATTTTCAGAAAAAGAAAACTCTGACAATTGACCCTAACAAAGATTCTTTAAAACACACACAAATTAACTGGACTCAGTGCTACTGTGATTCTTTCTAGCAGCTCAGCTCAAGGAAAACCCAAAAGTGCAGACAGATTCTCCTATCCAGGTTAACCCCTTCAACCTGGAGTGGGGTCACTCCGGGAATGGGAAGGCTCATGAAGGAAAAAGACTGGAGGCAGTAAGACTTAGCTCCCATTAGTCAGGGCTTGAACAAAGCTGTCTGAGATGGGAAATGCCCCCTTTTAGGACTCATCAACCAAGAGGCATATGGCAGGGGCCACCTTTTGGAGAAGGAAGGCATTGGGCTTCTGTCTGGGTACTCTCTGGGTGATGTTGCTCAGCAGAGTGACCCAGAAGCTCTACAAGAGAGAAGCTGCAAGGATTTCATTTATCAATGGATAGCAAAGGCTGGTGGTAGCTTCTCAGCATGGACAAAGGTGGCAGGTACTAAATGGCAAAATGAAATCTGTACAAACATTTGGATAAGTAAAAATTTGAGTTTAGTTGGCTTTATAATCTGTTATAAAGATGGTCCAAAAACTTAGGGGCCAGCTCTTCATGGTGGTACACTTCTATCATCCCTGTATTCCAGGAGACTGAGATAGGAGGATTACAGGATCACAAATTTAGTCACAGTCTGAGCAACTTAGTGACATAGTGAGAGCCTGTCTCAAAATGGATTCAAAAACAAGGAGGGGTACAAGGGCTGGGGATGTAACTCAGTGTGTAGGCCCTATCTTCAATCCCCAGTACAGAAAAGAAAAAAGAAAGGAAGGAAGAAAGGAAGGAAGGAAGGAAGGAAGAAAGAAAAAGAAAGAAAGAAAGAAAGAAAGAAAGAAGAAAGGAAGGAAGGAAGGAAGGAAGGGAGGAAGGATGACAACAAATATGGGTCCATATACTAAGAACAGCTTTGGCACATTTATATAATAAGATATTTTCTCAAAACAGAATGGCAGTCCTCAGTACCACATCTTTAATTTGAAGAGTTTTCCAGAATGATAAAATGTGATAATTTAAAACTCTTAAAGATGATGATATTAATATCAGTCCAGGCTAGAGAATAAGTAACATTCATTATCTCAGAAATTAATTATCTTGTCTCTGACACACATATAATAGAAATGTCACTGACATATGGTTATCTTTATCTTATTTTGTTACCACCATATAAAGCTATATCCCTGCTACCACAAGCTTACTAGTTTACTTTCCAACCAATATATTCTGTTATCCTTTCCCCTTGTCATTTCTGCACAACAATTGTTTTCTTTCCTCCAATGGTGCCTGGTATAACTTCTCAACATTTTCTTTATATAAAATTTCCAGAATATTTTTTCTTCCCATGCTCATAGTTATTCAAAATCTGCTCAGCAGAAAATATTAGGCTTTCCCTTTTCTCCTCCTGAAATTACACATTCTCTTAATTGGACAGGCAACTGCTGAATCTACCTTACACATGCTTCCTTTCTGCCCATCTACCTATATTAACTAAAATATCTTTCCTTATCCTTAAACTTAGTTATTGCCCTGACTGAAAGGGAAGAGTCCTTGTTGATGCTTTGGCACTCAAATATTGTGTTACCTAATTTTCCTATTGTGTATTTCACATCATTAAGGAAATATACAACAACTTCTTAAGATACTTTTAATACTGGCCTCTGCTCACCCTATGCAGTTCTTGGTGCAGAGAAGTCCCTCTTTGTGGAATCACTTGGTACAATTATCTAGTCACAAATAAACACTGAGGACCAATCATGTTGGCAAGCAGGTTGCTAGCACATTGGTAGGAGGCATGCTCTCACACACAGAGAATAAATCTTTTCTTCCATTAGACTCAGTCCAGGTCCTCTTCCCCACCCTGAAATAGAAGGAGAAACAAAAGGCATATTCACCTTTCAGCAGCAGCAGTCTCATGGGTATGCCAACACTCCGATGCTGCAGTGTCAGACAAATGAATTACTTTTCCCCCAGGATAGGACAAAACAGAATGCCTGTTTTGATAAGGTTAAGATAACTGTTTAGTGTTTTCTTTTGGGTTTTTTTCTACCTTATTTCAATTTTGTGTCCCAAAAGTTCGTAAGGAAGTCAGGGCTAATGGACTTTACAGTACCAGGAAAATAATGAGAAGTAGAAAGAGGATTTTTATTCACATGTTATTTATGTGGAATTGTCCCACATACAAAGTATGATTTTTTTAAAAATACAGCAAATTTAAACAAGTTTTACGCTAAAAGCCACATTGCCATCAATACCCTTCAAAATACTGCCCCTCGCTTTGAGCATACTCATCTCAGCATTCTAGCAACTTTCTGAAGCAGTTCTGGAAGCCCCTTTCATGTCTTTCACTGCATTGCCCTGGCTGTCACAATGTCTGGAGTCAGTTCAAAGCATTTACCTGTCATGGGTATTGTGACTTTAGGGAAGAGCCAGAGTCATGTGGTACCAGATTGGGTGAATAAAGTGAATGAGTACCCACCATAATGTCTACATGAGCCTGGGTTTCCGGTAGATGACACTCACTCTGCAGCAGCATTCACCATATTTTGCATCACACCTCAGAAAGACATGCACAAAAGAGGATTTCAAGAACTGCTTCAAAAAGTAGTGAGAAGAGGAAATGAATGTGTTCAAAGTGAATGGCAGGATGTTTTCAACTGTAATTTTAAAAATGTAAACATTCACTTTCTATTTTGATCACCCCCTATAGTTTACTGGAATCAATGATAAAATAATGCCTTCTATATCTGAAAGATAAACTTCATTTAGATTAATTTCCTACTCCATACCTTTTTTCACAAATATCTATAATAGTATTACAATGATATTATAATATAGGTCTTATAATTAAATAGCACTTAGTACAGTCTGGCTGCTATAACAAAAATATCTAGTCTAGACAATTTTTAAACAGTAGAAATTTATCACTTCGAATTTGGAATGCTAGATGCACACAGCTTCCCTGTCTGATGGGGGCCAATTCCTCGTAGATGGCCCCTCCCATCTCTGCACTCTTAGGGGAAAAGAGGCAAGATGCTCCCTCCGGCTTTATTTGTAAGGACACTAATAACCTCTTAATATTACTACATTGAGGATTAAGTGTCAATATATGCATTTTAGGGAGATAAAAAATTCAGACCACAGGAAGAAACTCTTATTTATATCATTATAGGAAATATATAATTTTTATAATTACAAAGTAATTATAATAGCAACAATAATTATGACATCAAAATGGAAAAAAATACTTTACTGTGTAAGTTTTTAGTCATAAAGTGATGAACATTTTCCTTAATTTGGAGACCAAATCTGTTTTCAATGAACTTGTTACCCACAAAGGATTCATACTTTTTTTTTGACAAAAAAAATCACAATAAAGATAGTAGAAAATGCCAAAAATTTCATACTCAGAAAAATTGAGTTTACTGTATTTATATGTAATACCAAAAAGAGAGATAGAACTTGGCCTCAATATCTTGGCCTCACTAAATTTCACTTACCATTTCTTTTTTTTCATGACTATTCAAGATGTTCTTTCTGACTGTTCACTCTCCATACATATTCATAATGCACACTACCAAAAAAAAAAAAATGAACAGGACGCTAGCTTCAAGTAAGAATCCAAAAACTCCGAAAGAATTCCTACAAGAATAACAAAAAGAGGCTGGCCAGATAATCTACATATTTATACATTTCTGTGGACCCACCAGGAAGCTGACATCCTAGGACAATCAATTCACCTCAGATCTACAGAGAGAGAAGAACAGCTTCACAGAGAAATATCATGGCACAACCTGCTTCCTGGAGCAAAACCCAGTAGATACTACTAGAAAAAACCCAGCCAAAATTGTTAGCAAATAGCTGAAGGCCAAGTGTGAGCAAAGAAAAAAATATATAGAATCCACAAAGGGATACACAAGAAGAATAGTGCTACCTAGTAGGTCTTCTTCAGGAACTCCTTGGCACCTCAGAGTGGCTAGGCAGAGTCCTGAGAAGTGTCCTCCTCATGAGAACCTGGAGGAGGAAGTAACAGCTGATGCTACGAAGTCCAGAAACTCCAACCAGAGAAGCCTACGAACTCTGACAGCTCAGGACTCTGTGGAACTCTCTGTAACCGGGGACATGGAAGGAGAAAACTGTAAACTTGAGGAGGGAAGGTTAGAGCAGGAAGCCCCAGTGGGCCAAGTCGCACAGAGAATACCAGAAAATAAAGCAAACAACTTTCAACTGTTGAAAAGGAGATAAACAGAAGGATGGCAAACAGAGTAACGAAGATTGAAAAAACAAGGCATAACTTCCATAATAAACAATTTGAGCCAGGAGATAATGAAGTGACGCCTTTAAAGTAACTATAGGAAGTATCAATCTGACATCTATGCTCAGTGAAAGGATCTTTCAAAATGAAGAGGAAAGGAATCCAGGACAAAAACAAGCTTTGTCAGGAGACTTTATTCCTACAATTCTTACACTACAAGAAATGTTAAAAGAAGATGACCAAGCACAGAACTAATATGAAACTAATAGAAATATGTATCTATAAACAAATGAAGAATGTGGAAAATGGGATAAATAAATGTGTTTTAATACTTTTTTCTTATTTCCAATTTCTCTGTTGTAGTCAGGGTTTGCAAGGGAATAGATTTAATACAGGACACATAATTTTTAGGATTATTTTATAATAGTCACACAAAATGTCAAATGCAGAGGAGTGCAAGAGATCTGTCCACACACTAGAGACCCAAAGAATCCAGCCAAGCAGCTGAATCCCATGGTAATGTCCCACGCAAGTCCAGCCGAAGACCTAGAGTCCAAGGCAATGTCCTCCACGCAAGTCCAGCCAGAGTCCTAGGGCCTACAGCAATGTCTCATGCAAATTCACATTGAGGATCTGGACTGGGAAGGCCCACAGACCAAATGCGGAAGCTAGAAAGCCTGTACCAGCAGAGTAAAGGATCTGTACTGCCAGGCTGAAGGATTTAGACTGGAGCAAGGAAGCTACAATCAAGGCAAAGACCAGAGCTCTCCTGATGAGAACATCAGCCATTCATAGTGACAGTGAGGACCCATGCTCTTCCTCTGACAAGAAGAGCTAAGTTAACATCAGAAAAACCAGCTATGGCAAGCTTCTCCAAGAAAATCAACAGCAAATGATCTTCCCCTCCAATTCTCCTTTTATGCCATTGGCAACAATCTTCATGTGGGTCTTCCATGCCCAGAGCCACACTGATTCGGTTCACCTGGGCATTCCAAATTGACCGTTAGTTAATCCACCACATACAGTGATTCCTTGAATTACAAACTCTATCATTTCCCAAGGTGCTGGTTGTAACTCAATTGGGTGTAAGTCCGTATAGCTGAGATCTGGATGTTTACCTGGGTACATGCTACAGATAACAAGGCACAGATGAACATTCCATTAACCTAATTAACCCAAGCTGTTTGTGTGTCAGACTAGTCATAACTTGTATGTCCACTGTACTCTAAATAAGGACTTAATCTCCAAAGCAAATATAGTAACAATGTATACTCTCCAAAACAAATATATACAGTAGCAATGTATTTTGTGTTTTAATGTATGTGAAAGTAATATATATGAGATAAACTGAAAAAGCAGTAGAAAAGTATTGAAAATATACTTTTGCAAGATCATTTAAGTACATGTAAAATAGTATGAAGTTATTGAAGGTGTAATTTCATTAATAAATGTGTATATTTTAGAGCTTAGGGAAGAGATTTCAAATGTACTAAAAGAAAAATGAGTACATGTTGTAATAGATATACTAATTATCTTGATCTCTCTATTTCAAACACACAGCCATATCAACATATAAACAATTTTATTTTTCATCAATGCCTCAGTAAAAAGGTGCATATTTTAAACCATGTGAAAACCACAAAAAGCAATTTTTAAAGTTACAAATAATAACATGAATAAAAATAAAATGAAATCTTAGGGCTGGGGATTTAGCTCAGTGGTTCCATTGCCTGCCTCACAAGTGCAAGATCTCGAGTTCAATCCTTGGTACCAAAAAAAAAAGAAAGAAAGAAAGAAATCATAAAAATACTCAAACAAAAATAAATGTATAAATAAATGAAAAAGAAACAGATGAAACAGATACAAAATAGTTTGCAAGATGGCAAAAATTAATCCAACCAAATAAATAATAAGAATTACTATAAATGTTCTCCAGTCACTGAATGCAAGACAGAGAATTTAGTTTGTAAAGAAAAGGTCAAAAACCTAACTATATACTCACCACAATAAAATACACTTTGAATATAAAGCCATACATAGGTTAAAATAAAAAGATAGAAAAAATAAACATTAATATATTAATCAAAAGAAAGCTATATTAATAGCTTAGAGTAGCTATATTAATATCAAATAATCTTTTAGAGAAAGACCATTTCTTGAAATATCAGAAAACAGTATGTGTGATCACGGGACCAGTTATCCAGGGAGACATATCAGTCTTAAATATGTATGCACAGAATTTAAAAGGCATAAAACATAGAGTTAAAGGAAAAGGAAGACCTACAATAGTCAGCAAAATTTCTAAGGAAAGAAGCAAATAAATTTAATGATTCACATATTCTTCATATTCAGGCCTACTATAAAATTATATTGTTCAAGGCGGTGCAGTATTAGAAAAATTTAGGGTACAAATACTAATGAAATAAAACAGAGTGAAGAAACAAAATCAAAGATATATGGTAAATTGGTTTTTAACAGAAATACCAGAGATATACAACTAAGAAAGCACAGTATTTTACAACACATATCCAAGGAACTAAACAATATTCATATTCAACAAAATAAACATCTATGACTACCTTCTGAAAAAAGTTAACATGTGTTCAAAAGTGTACAAAGAGCTGTATGGAAAAAAATTAAAAAGACTCGATTTTTGCATTTGTTGATTTTCCATGAGTAAATAACAGGGACAAAATTGATCCCAAGTTAGCAATATGACATCTAGCAATACACGAAATTGTAGATATTGACAATTGACTTTTGAGGACCAATATGCACTAGCTGGCTAAATGATACCACTGATTCCCAAATGAAAAGTCCAACTGTAAATAATCCAGATGAATCTGAAGGAGAAAATCTTTATGATTTTTTAAAAATTTTATTGGTACATTGTAGGTATACAATATAATGACATTCATCATTGGAAATTTGCATCTTTACATAATCTCTCTTGGTTCTTATTTTTTCCCCATTCCCCTGCCCTCCTTTCAAACCCTCCATCCCTCCCTATTTACAAAGACTTTGTTTCCATTTTTTCATTTTCTCATACTAATTCCATTCCCGTCTTCCTTTCCCCTACCCCTCCCACTTTCCCTTTGCCTCTTTCCTTCCTATTTCACATTATCTGTTATACCTTTTAGTCCTTATTTACACTTGCAGTTTCTCACACTAGAGAAACTATAAGGTATTTACACACGTGTATCCTATTTCTTTCACTTAAGGGTATCGCCTCAATGTGCATCCAGTTAGCTATAAATGTCTCTAATTTCTCATGTTTTTAGGCTGAGTAGTACTCCATTTTATAAAAATAACACATTTTCTTTATCCAGTCTCCAGTTGATGGGAATTTGGGCTGTTTCCAAGTTGTAGCTATTACAAATTGTGCTGCTATGAACATTGGGTGCACATATATCACTGTGGTATGATTCTTTTAATTCTTTGGAGAAGGTACCCAGCAGGGGAATAGCTAGATCAAATGGGACATCCAGTCCTAGTTCTTTGAGGTATCTCCATACTGATTTCCACAGTGGTTGCGCCAGTCTACACTCCCACCAGCAGTGGAGCAGGGTTCCTCTTTCCACACAGCGCTGCCCCCCAGCATTTGTTATTGTTTGATTTCACGATAGGAACCATTCTTTCTGGAGTGAGGTGGAGTATCAGCGATTTTTTTTTTTTCATTTGCATCTCTCTAATGACCAGAGCTGTTGAACATTTTTTCATGTTTATTTGCTATTTCTACTTCTTTGTCTGAGAAATGTCTGTTCATTTAAGATGCCCATTTTTGATTGAGTCTTTACATTTGGGAGGTCTGATTTTTTTTAAGTTCTTTATAGATTCTAGATAGTAGACCTTTGTCTGAGGGACAGCTGATGAAAAATTTTTCCCACATTGTGGGTTGTCTCTTCACACTGTTGGTTTCTCTTGCTGTGCAGAAGCTTTTCAATAAGAAGAGATCCCACTTGTTGATTGTTTGTGCTAGTTCATGGGCAATTCAGGTTTTGTTCATAAAATCTTTTCCTACACCAATGTCTTCAAGAGTTCTTCCTAACCTCTGTTCCAGCCACTTTAGTGTTTCTGTTTTAATATTTAGATCTTTAAACCATTTCAATTTTAATTTAGTGCATGGTGAGAGATATAGGTCTAATTTTAATCTTTGCCAAGTTGAAACCTAGTTTTTCCAGCACCATTTATTAAAGAGGCTATTTTTCCTTCAGTGAGGGTGTTTGCCTCCTTTGTCGAAGATGCGGGGGCTGAGTGTGTCTGGAGTTGTTTCTGCATCTTCTAATCTGTTCCACTACCTCAGGTCTGTTTTTTTGCCAGTACCATGCTGTTTTTATCACAGTATCTTTGTAGTACAGTTTCAAGTTGGGGCTTGTGATACCCCCTGCCATGTCACTGTTGCCTAGAATTGCTTTTGCTGTTCTAGATCTCTTCTTGTTCCAAATGAATTTTTGGATTGTTTTCTCAAGGTCTGTGAAGTATGCTGCTGGGATTTCAATTGCATTGAATCTATATAGCAATTTTGGAAGTATGGCCATTTTCACTATGTTGATTCTCTCTACCCAGGAGCAAGGGATGCCTTTCCATTTTGGATAAGGCAAAAATAACAAAAATAAAAAATTACAACACCCAAAGTGTGATGCATAAAAGAAAAAAAAATGCACCCTTGGGATCAACCTCATTTGAGCTCAGTGGATAACATTTTTTTATGTGCTGTTAAATTTGATTTGCTAGTGTTTAATTGAGAAATCTTGTTCAATATCATCCATCAGGGAAATGCAAATTGAAACCATAAATAGCTATCGTTTCACTGTAGTTAGAATGAATATTACCAAAAGGAAACAATAATAATGCTGGCAGGCATGTGGAGGAAAGGGACTTTTATACACCATTAGTGGGAATGTCAATTAGTACAGCCATGCTGGAGGTTCCCAAAAGCAGGTCAGAGTGTAGAATAGTTACTACCAAAGGAAGGGTATAGGAAAAGCGTGGGAGGAAGGATGGATAATGGTACTAAAACACAGTAAGATGGTTCACAATGAGGTAACAATGCAATAACCTATTACAGATTTTATAAAGTAAAAGAGAGGATCTCTGAGTCCAATCATAAGAAATAATGAAGTGAAAATTCTAATTACCCTGATTTGATAAGAACCTCTTATATACATGTGTTAAAATATACTGTGTCCCACAAATATGTACAATTAGCACATAATAATCAATAACTTTAAAAAGGAGAGATTAATTCCAATGAATACAATAATATAGAAATATCTTGAATGCATTAGGCAAGTGGAAAAAGTCACACACCAAGAGTGCACACTATTCTAGAAAGGGCAAAGCTATAACACTGGAAGGAGACCCGTAGTTTCCAGAAACTGAGCATGAAGGGTATGTTGACTGTGTAGAGGCACAGAGCAATTTGGGGGCATGATGGAGCTGTTGTCTATCTTCATTGTGATGGTAGCCTGACTATGGAATGTGGCCGAAACTCACAGAACTGTACTCCGAGAGACAGATATGTAAATTATATCTTAAAAATGAGAAGAGATGGAAGTGTTCTACAAGTTTTTTTAATGTCAACAAATCAAACATAAGTCAAAATTAAACACTAAAAATATCATACACACATTAAAGGAAAATACTACAGTTTATGTATTGCCCCTTCTAAGTTTGCATTTTCCATAATATTACACTATTTTCTTTGAAAACTACCTGTCTTGCAGGCAGGAGATTATGATAAGCTGAAAAAAAAAAGCAGTAGTCACTGGGCATTTCTTTTATGACATCACAGCAAATTGATGCTTGGTTATGACAACATCATTTATCCCATTTTGACAAGGGATAATGGACAGATATGCAAAGATAGAAAATAGGTAATATAAAAATACATAATCCCCTTTCTCTATAAGTTTTTATATTAATATAATAAAAGTCTCATTAGAGTGATTTACATTTGCTCATGACACATTACTTCTTAAGAATCTAAGTAATTTTCCTTGAGGTGAAATTAAAACTTTTTCTTTGAGTCAGCTATGGTTGAATGTGCCCATCAAAACTCATGTTGAAATTCCATCTCCACCGTGAGTTATTAAGAGGTGAGACCAGGTGGAATCTTGAAAAAGTGATTAGGGCATGAGGGCTCTGCCTCAGGAGTGGATCAATCCATTCATGGATTAAAGAAGCAATGTGCTAACAAGTTATCTCAAGAGTGGATCTGTTATAAAAGTCAGTTTTCCTTGTCTCTTATATGAGCCCCTCTCATCATGTGATGCCCTGGGCTGCCATGGGACTCTGCAAAAATTCTCCTTCACAACCAAGGCCTTTACTTTATGCAACCCCTTTACATCCTAGCTCAGTGATGGTGAACCTTTGAGAAGCTAAGGGCCAAACTGCAAAACCCACTTTTTATCTTGAAGTGCCAAAGTGATAATTAAATCTGAATACTGAGGTTTTAGTTTAGAAAAGACAACTCTACCCTAATATCTTTTGTCTTAGAAGAAAAACACGATAACACACCACCACTGTTCTAGCCTCTGAGAGAAAGAGGTGACTAAGCCTTTGTTTTTTTATATTCTGTGTTTAGTTATAGCATCAGAATACAAACTAAAATAGTATCCTCATAGCTTTTCTTCTAACTTCCTATCTCTTCTCCCACACCCTTGTCTTTAGTCTTCCTCTCTGCTCTCCTCCTCACTGAGACCCATCCCTATCAATTTCTGAGGAACTTTAACATCAGCTTGCTATGAACGTTTCCCTAGGGATGAGGTTAAATGTTCTGAGAATTCCAGTGTAATAACATTGTACAGCATGGTGAGTGCAATATGCTTTACCAAACACCCCACAAAACGTCAGCTTAATGAACTATGACTGTCATCATATTGCCAGCATCTAACCCTAACTAATAAATGAATTATCTTGTACTGCTTGAAATATATATTAAGCCACCAAGATAAGTATTTCAGTGTTTGGATTTAGTTTGGCATGGCATACTTAGCCAAAAATATTATTAAAGACATAAATTAAGTTTAACCTCAGAGATATTTGAACTTGTAAATATAATAAATAATTGATTTATGAAGTAAAAAGGAAAACTTTTACAAGATAGTCATCTGGCCACAATAATCAATTAGAGAAAGAAGCTTTCAGCCCTTATTGAAATTTTTTGATGCCAGCTCTCAACTGTATGATGTAATAATCTATTATCATATTGATTCCAAGCCAGTCAGCCTAGGCTCAGGACAGCTGGCTCCGGACCATAGGCAAGGTAACTAATGTCTATGCTTTAGTTTTCTCAGCTGCAGACTTAAAAAAATGATAGTATGTGGTTGAATAATAGGTTTTTGTATGAGTCAAATAATGGGATTCAATATGAGTTAGAATGGCACCTGGCACACAGTCAACATTCAATATGTAATAAATACTCTATCAGTTATTAGCCTCTGAGAACACAATCTTAATATAGAAGCTAACAAAGCAAATCCCATCATTAACATTTTGCTTGTAGTTTAATACCTTCAAGGTCTATTCTAAATCAAATTTAGAATTTTTGAAATGGAGAAAAACTAGAGACATGGCCATTAAAAATGAAAAGCATTTGCAGGGGATTTAGCTCAGTGGTTCTGGTGCCTGCCTCACAAGCACAAGGTCCCGAGTTTGATCCCCAATACCAAAAATAAAAATATAAATAAATAAAAAGCATTTTAATAGTGTAAATAAACTGTATTTTCCATGTGCCTTTTAAATACAGTAGTAGAGACTTCCTAAAAATATATTTCATGGTATTTTATAGTTTCTTACTTCCAAGATCAGGGATCACAATCAGCATCATCAACCAATGAATCAAGCATCAAATTAAATTTGACAAGGAATAAGTCATCACTGTAGCTTATTCAGATTTATGTTTTGGGTCTAAAATAGCTTTTAGTTCAATGCAGAATAACAAAACCCAGTAGCATGCATATTGATCTAAAATGAACTCGTCTCAACAGAGGAAATTTGGTCATTCCAAATGCTTCAAGGAGGAAACTGGAATCAAGACTTTCCTGCTGGACACCCCAGTCTCACTTGGTCAGCCGATTTGCCACCAATTAGAAAGGCCTGTTCTGCAATCCAGAGCTTAAATATTTCTAAGGTAAGGAAGATTTTTGTTGCAGAAAAATAAATTTGACTATGCTATAAATACACATAAATCACAAAATGTCTAATTTTCCTAATTGGTCATAAGTACTTACAATTATTTTGCTAGTCATCTAAATCTAAAAGCTATCGCAATTGGTCACCAAGCCATTCCTCCACCCTCAGTTCTCTTGCTTTGGTGTTTTCTTCTTATTCCTAGATTTGATGATCCTTTCAAGTGATTTAAGCATCTGGAGACCTGCACACATCTGTCAGCAAGCTTCCTATTCTTCACTTGCTGTGTTTTCACACTTATTGCACATCACTGATGAATTGATCAGTCTAAAACTCCATTTCTATTGTCATATTTTTCACGGAAAATTATCACTCATTATTGCTAGATCCTGGTTTAAAGTTGCAACAAAAAAATTGGGAGCTGAAAAGTGACAAGTGTTGGCAGAGGTGAGGGATTATAGAACTTTTGTGCATTACTGGAGGGAGAACACTGGTGCGGGTATTCTGAATAGAAGTGTCACCGTGCTCAATTAAATTTAGAACATCCATCCCCTGAGCACACAAGTATGCATGCATCTGTGTGTGCATGTGCACACAGTTGTAAACATGACCTCACATGCATTTTCATGTAATAATTGTACACACCTGTTCATCTAACAAATTTTAGCCTTTTAAAATTCCTACCAGTTACTGGCTGCTTAAATTTAAGAAAGTTATCTAATTATTTTGTCTGAAAATGGGAAACCAGTGCATAATTTACACATTTGTTAGGGATATTACTTTAAGTAATATGAATCAAAAATAGATCAACATAAGTATATTGGCTTTATAAATCATCAGTGAAAACAGGAAGCGACCTAAAGATCTTTCAGCTGGAAAACTAGCAAACTCTGGCTCATCATGGGACCCTATTCAGGAATAAAAATGAAGAGACTATTCACACAGGTAGTAACCTGGATGAATCTCAAATACTTTATTCTAGAAAGCCAAACTTAAAAACTCACATATGGTTTTGTTGCACTTAGACTATATTCCAGAAGTGAAAAACTGATCAGGAAGTGTCAGGGCCTGGGAGCAGTGGAGGAGGGATGATGGAAACCTCTTTCATTTTGATCATGATGGGTCTGGATCCCTGTTTGAGTTTGTCAAAATTGCATGAACTATAGAGTAAAAACAGTAAAATTTGCTATGTGTTATCCATTAGTAGACCTGACAAGAGAAAAAAAATTAATTTAACTGTATGGTATGAAGTAAAAAGTAAATAAATAGAGCATTTTACAAACTGCTGTACAGTATTCAAATTTAGTATGTTATTAATTATCCATTGGAAATTTAATAATTGATTAACTAAGTGTATGTATGTATGGATAAACTATTATGGCATAAATTGCATGAATTTGTATAAACTGTCAAACATACGATTACTAAAGTTTTTAGCTGAGTATATGAAACATTAGAGAAATAACTAGTATTACTATATACAATTACAGTATTACTTGACATTTGTATACATTGTTATAAACAATTAATGGTTGTTCTTTCTCATTTTCTCTTTTTTTGTGATTAGAATAGCCAGTTAACTCTTTTATATAATTCCCTTCTTGTCTTCTACATCTTGCCCAACATTTCCCTTCATGTCACCAGAGTGACAATGTCTGAGATTGACTTTTCATGATTTCTTACTGGACTGCTGAATTACTTCTCAGCTTTCTATGAGATATAATGGTTTCCTTTCCAGGGAAGGTTACTTCACCCTCATCTTCATAGAAAAGGGAAAGCTCCCAAAATATAGCTTAATGGATAGATCACTGGACAGATGTAAACAGTGAAAGTACTGAGGGATACAGGAGCAAGAGACATTTGGAAATCCGAGAAGTAGACAAAGATAGGAATGTGACTAGTACTCCATCAAGATTTGAAAAGTCTGTCAGTTTCCAGCAGAAGCCTAGAACCTCAGGATAAGTACATCTGTCTTAAGGAAAATAAATTGACAAGAGAAAGAGTTACCTAGACTTGGTAACTCTAAACTTGGTAACTCTAGACTTGGTAAAGAAAAATACTAAGAGTGAAGCACAAGTATGAACAAAAGTCAGGAACTTAAGTTTCAATACCTCATTGTTTCTATGGTGTGAGAAAGCGAAAGTGTAAATAAGGACCAAAATGTATAATAGATATTGGGAAATGGGAAGAAAATATTCAAACGGGGAGGGAAACAAGAGAAGGAGGAGGGGAAAGAAGAAAGAGACAAGAAAAAAAGAGAATAGAAGGAAAAAACTGGAAACAAAGCATTTGTAAATAAGGAGGGGAAGAGGGGTTGAAGAGAGGGGAGGAGAATGGGAAAAAAAGCAGCAAAATACATCACGGACAGTACAAATTCCCTATGATGACTGTGATCATTATGTATATCTAAAATGTATCGATTAAAAATTGGCAGAAAAAAATTAAAATTAAGCACATGGTGGAAAGCAGGTCTAAAGAATACTTGGTTCCAGCTTGGTACAGACATGCGAGCCAGAACAGCAACAACCAGGACTCAAGGCTCAACCCTAGCAGGGCTACAGTAACTGGATGGCATGGTATAGCTCATATTAACTTAACACATGTATTAGGGTTTCTGCTTGAGAAAATCATGGGTGCAAGTGTGGGCAATCAGTGGAAATTGACAGTGTCACTGGACTATTTGGGGGAAAGCCTAAAATAATTTGCTGGAACTCCTCATGACTCAGAGGGTCACTGACACATTCATCATCTAGATCATGGGGTTTAGTCATTTTGGTGATGAGAAAATCTAATTTAGCAAACAGAGTGGTGCTATCCACTTGCCCTATCATTGGAGCTTAATATTACAATTCTCCAGAGACTTACAACACAGTCTTTATAAGAACAGAATAAGATCAAGCTGTCTAGGTTGAAGTGACAGTCCTTCTACTTACCCTCTGATTGACCCTGTGAAAATTACTTAAGTTCTATTTGCTACCATAAATTGGCAAAATTCAAAATGGCAACATTAATACTTATAGGGTTGATATAAGTAAATTACTTGAAACACTTACTATAACATAGTAGGCTAAATAACTCCAACATTCAGCTGTGTAATTTACCTAAGTTTACATCATGATAGCATAGATTTTTATGCAGAATATTTACATAAGTATTTTGAAAAAGATGAATATATTCTTTAAATAGTGCATTACTTCCTTACTTTATCTTTATGTTTTCATTAGTTTGATTGTATATACATTATATATATACATACATATATACAGTTAAAATATATATCTTCTGCTGATACATATACATATATCTTTTGATATATGTGATATACACACATATGTCTATGAGAAACTTATTCTGATACTACACTTATTAAAATAGCAAGGAAGATTTTAATCAGGGCTTTTACCATAGGTGTCAAGACCATCATAATAAGAGAGAGAAGAGATTCAGCAGAGTGAGGGATGAGGAATTTATTTGGAGAAGTTGGTCAGATATCAAGGCAGAAAAAAATTCTCATTAATCAGACACAGGATTCCTGTTATCACTAGTTCTTCAGGCACAAAGACAAGATCCAAGGACAGGACCTAGTTGAAAAGAGGGCCCAGAGGAGCCTGTCTAGAGTTTAATCAAGGAGAGTCTCTCTTTTATTCAAAGAGCCATTCTTCTTACCTCTGAACAACATAAATCTATTCATTCTTTTATTGCTCCTTACTC
Source organism: Heterocephalus glaber (assembly GCF_053883595.1). Lineage (NCBI taxonomy): Eukaryota > Metazoa > Chordata > Mammalia > Rodentia > Bathyergidae > Heterocephalus > Heterocephalus glaber. The sequence continues at coordinate 8,207,644 of NW_028258142.1, read as the reverse complement.
GTTAAGGAAAAGCTGACTATATGTTGAGACTTGGTAGCAGAACAGTCAGTTGAGAATATTTGCAGATATTGGGCTAGAAGCTTCCTGAGTGGTCTTCAGGGCAGGAGCTGCAGGTATAAGGTTGACTGTGACACCTTCAACTAGTGGGGCTTCCTTGTGAGGGACAAGCTTAGGACATGCTAAGGATCCAATGTGGATCTGGGAAGTCAGGTCTTAGCTGTCAATGACACCAAGTTAGGAGGGTGGGAGGAGAATTAGAAAAGTTGAATTGGAGTTCCAAGTGAGTTCTGGAACTGTTCCTTCAACCCTATAGGATGCCCCCAAAGTAATATAGGGGTTGCCACCAAAAAAAGTCTGTATTCCAGAACAACTGCACTTGACATAGTTGTTTTTCCCACTGGTCTCTGTGACAGTCCCTTTTGTTGAAGATGAAATACAGTGTTCTGTGTCTGGTTGATAATGATTTTGGAGAAGAATTAGAATGAAACAAAAAATTTTCCGTGGCTGACATTAGACTTTAAATAGCCATGGATAAGGATTTGATCATGCCTCACTGATGAGGAGATATGGATAATTCTGTGGCATAACAGGAATTATAATAATAATATCATACAGGGCATATCATGGACAATATGAAAAATTCTGTCAACTTCATGCAATTTCTGAAATACTTACATTTAGAACAATTACTCATACAGATATAACCTAAGTACAGTTAACCATACCTTTCTTGCATATTTTAATGCATTAGACATAACCAAAAAGTAATTATTTTTAAAAATTTGTTTTTTCCAAGCTTAACGGGTAAATCTATTGAGATTTTTGAGAGGTTTTCTGGGAAATCTCAAAGAAAGATAAATATCAAGAAGAGTTCATGTGAGATTTGATTTTTGGTAGGGCAAAATACCAAACATATTACAAGGTTTGAACTTTTGGCTACATAAGATTCTGATTTTTTGGTTAAGTACGATTGGCGAAACAATACTTACCACTCCATTTAACAGGGAAAATTCAAAAATAAGTATAGGCGGTAAGATGAGTGTAAACAAAATACATAAAAGTTTATTTTTTGAAACAATTAATGAGTGTAGTCACCTAAATAATCAAGAACATCAAAAAGTCAACACAAAGCATAAGAAACTATTCTGATATGACAGACATCTTATTTCCTAAGTAGACTACTTAAGAGATAAAAACATTTTACAGTCTCTAAGAGAAGATCAATACTTCAAGAAAACTGTCATTTTAATAGAAAATCAAATTCCAGCTTTACATTTATGTGCTATCAATACTAAATCTTTAAAGAAAGAAGGAAAAAAAACTTTATAAATTTTAGTTTTAACCAAATAATGTGTCTTTTTCCAAAATTCTTCTCCTGCAAACTTTCTATAGCTTTTCATATCCATTGTCTTTGTTTCATATTTTCTATTATCTATTCAGGATAAAATTTCTCATTGCCCCTCAATACAAATTTATCTTACATTCCTTGCATGCTTTGGTTACAGTGTTGTTTCCCTTCATGCTTATTAATTTGTGTAGTTTTATTTCCATATACTGATTATAATTTTAACCATTAGAAGCTTATTTCCTTTTTTTCCACAGAGAAAACCAGAAAATAGAAAATTATGAATTATCTTTCACATACCAGGCTTGTACAGCAGATTGCTCCATATTGCAATTGTTATAGGTCTGTACTTCCACTTATTTTTCAGTGTAACAATAAGAACATGCTCATCTTTAGAACCAAATATATTTAACTTCTCTTTATCACACAAAAATAAGAAGCTAAAAGTATAAAATCATATATTTAGGCTTAATTAATGTTTCAGTATTTTATCTTACTTACTAGCAAATATTCATTACTTGGCTCCATATAACTCAAAGCCTGAAATTTACCAAAAAGATTCTGGGAAATATTTTCAGGCAGACATATTAATGTTAAACAAAATCATACAAATATTAAAAAGGCAAAAACCACAAGATATTTAAATATATGGGTTTTTGTCCTGCTGTAGTTGATACAAATGAAGTTATTTATAGTTTCTATACTTGTATTTTGTTCGTAAAATGAATTTGTAATCTTTATTTTATTGTAAAAATCTAGTAAATATAGTATTACTTTATTTGATTAGCAAAGTTAGGCAGAATAAAAAATATCCTTATATTAATTATACTCAATTCTGGTAACCCAGAAAACATATCAAGTTTTATTAAATCAATAAATCCCAAACTGGGCTTATTAATCAAAAATTGGCTCAAGTCAAATAAATGTGATAAACAATTGGGTTAGTTACTATATTTCTGGGAGTTTTAAAAATGTTTAATTTATATAAGCACTTGCTGCTGGTCAAGCCTGAAGATGGCCCTTCACCTAATCCCTACTCCCTTCCTCCCCCATGGTCTAGTGAAACAGACATAGTCTGTCATAGTCTGTTTGACTAATATTGTAGACCCTGGATGGCACAGCCCCAGGAGACAGTTACATTATGTACCTTTCTTCCTTGTTCCCTTTTTGCTTATGCCCTGATCACAAGGCAATCACTTTACGTTCAGCCAACAATCAGGCCACGTAGGCCACGTAGGCCACGTAGCAAGAGTTACCCTGCCTTCTCTTCCTGTTTGTCTTATGCTATAGATAAAGATCGCGCTGGACTCCAGGGGGCCATTAGCTCATCAGGCTGTCATTACACCTGGTCCCAGCTTTCAAACATAATCTTGGTTAGTATCCTTCTTTCTTGTTGTTCTTCAGTTTTCTTCATCTCCCACCACTCTCCCCAGCTTCGGACTTCACGTTGTGTGGGTCGTGACAAACACTCATTTATCTCTAAGGCATTTGAGTAGATTTTCTTTATAATATTTTACGAATTAATTTAGTAGTACTTTCCAGAGCCAGAAAACAATCACAACATATTCACACCCATATATACTTAAACACAGATACAACTACTCACCTTATAGCTTTCATTCTAAACTTAATTTTGTTAGACCCAGCGAGAAAGAACCAACCAGAGACCGATATTAAATCCACACAGGAGTTTATTACTAGCCGGGACCCTAGCAGAGCATTGGACTCGAGCCCCGACTGGGGGGAGACAAACATGTTTTATACACCTTTGAGGCCAACAGTTTCTAGACCCCCCTATGGGATAGAACTAGCAAAGCAAGAGAAAGGTACAGAAGCAGATGTCCTGCTGTTAGAACATTTGTAAAACAATAGTTGATTAATTGTTGTTTCTGAGAGACTCTCTAAGGGGGAGGAGGTTTCTAAGCTTCCTCCTTCTAAATTCACCTAAAGGGCAGGCAGGTGACCCATCCAGCAGCAGTATGGAGTCTGTTTTCCTAACTAGGGTCCTTCAAATACAAGTCAAATAAATACAATATTCCCAAACTTACTGGTTTATGTAAAATAATAGGCTTTCACTTTGCTCCACTTTATATTTTTATCTGAATCATGTTTCTGTTAAGTGGAGTACAATAAGGTTACTTGCTCACTATGAGAGCTGAGGCCTTTTAGAAGTATTTGTGAGTATACTCTTTCAAGATTTTCTTTTGCCCTGATATGTAGTAGCTTCCAAGTGTCCTTCAGGGGGCTTGAAAGCTCCTTTTGTGTTACAAGACTCTAAGAGGGAACTATAGGGAGTCAGGAGGCTTGTGTGGGAATGGAAAAGTCTAACATGGGTGTTCAGAGGGATGGAAGAGTCCACCTTTGAAGGGGCTGTATCAAAGTACTTAAGGGGCTTGGAAGAAAAATTAAAGGTAGTTAGAGGAGAATGGCAATAGAAAGGAGATGTGTGAGGGAGCCAATTAGGAAATATTTTCAATTAAAAAAAGAAGAAGTTTAAATTATACTCATGCTAATAAAAAAGAAAGCAGACACATGTATGTAGCACTGTCATACTGAAGCAGATAGTAAATTTGAGATAGATGTGGAGTAGGAGTGGGAGGTGGACAGCTTCAGTCCACTAGGATTCCATGTCCTTTACTAATGGTATCTTAAACAGGAAGAAGACCAGGATTCTAATTCAGTCTCTATGTTTTATGAACAGAGAAACCCATGGTTCTGATACAGTCTCCCTTTTTTACAGACAGGGAGACTAGGACCCTGACTGGCTGCCTAAATAGAGGCCATACCAAAGAGCCAGGGATCCCCTGCTCAAAGGATGAGGAGTAAATCTTCATTGAAAAAGAGCCAAGAAAATCTACCAAGAAAAATCCTTTCTCAGATAGGGTTGGGAACTCTAATACATACTTGAGAACATACAAATCTTTTTTATTTTTATTAGTAGATATTTGTGGTATGTAATGATTGCATTCCTCATGGGAAGTCAGTACATGTACACAATGAATCTTAATTTTTTCATCCCCTTCCCCACTTTTCCCTCCCTGTCTCTCCATCTTTAATCTCTTTCCCCTTTGTGAAAGATCTATCTCCATATTTCATACAATCTAAGTTTATTCTGCTCTTTAATTATATTTTGGGTTTCTCAAACAAGAGAAACCATGAGATACTTAAGCTTGTATTTCTAATTTATTTCAATTAACATTATGGTCTCACGGTACATTCATTTTCCTACAAATGACTTGTTTATCCTTATATGGTATAATAGCACTCCATTGTGTATAATTGTTACATTTCTTTATCCATTTTTTTGTTGATGGACTTACAGACTATTTCCCAGAAAAAAAATTTTTTTCAGCCACTCCTCCATCAAGACTAATATTAGAGTATATAAAGGACAAAAAAAAAAAAATTAGCCCCCCAAAAGGTAAAACACTCAAACAAAAAAAAGTGGGCAACTGAAATGAATAGACATTTCTCAGAGGACGTACAAGTGGCCAATAAATACACACTTAGATTCTTAAAATCAAAATTACTCTTATCATGCCCAAAGAGACTATCATCAAAAGCAGTAGATTATATCAGGAGTTGTACTTAACTCTGCCTTACATGATTTAGGATTCTTGCTACAACTGGGCTTGGCAGCTTTAAAGGCAAGGCCCCCACCAGACCTAATTTAAAAGAGGGCTCAGGGAGGTCAGCTTAAATGAGATCAGGGAGAGAGTTTTGTCACCCTTAAATCACCATATATTTAAGTTATCCATTATATTTATTACTCAGCCTTCCTATAGCTGGGGCATCATATCTGATTCCTGCAACTAACAGGAAAAGAATTTTAATTTGGCTCACAGTCCAGGAGATTCAGTCCTTGGTCAGCTGGCTCCAAAACAAAGCTGTTCAGTTCAGGGCAGCCAGGAAACAAACAGGGGAAAGCAAAATAGAAAAGGAGCCAGGGACCAGGCACAGACCCCAAGGCCACACCTCCATGACCCACCCAGACACATCCAGAAGTGTGGTTCACCAATCCCCTAGGCAGATAGGTCCCTGAGCCAATTGACTGAATACTCTACCCCTACACATGCATCCATCAAAGAATCCATGTATCTATCTATTCACCTATTTATCTTCCACTGGGTCAATGTATTGATCCATTTTACTAATGTGTACATTTAAAACTCATTATCATCATTAGCTCCATATGCTCTGTTCTGTTGTTTCATACATTTATTTCTAATTACCAATACCTGTTTTAATTCTTAAGTGTGTATTGGTATTAAAGCCAGCATAACAACAATACCATGTACTTCTTGAAAATGTTACGGAAGGGAAATGCCACAGCCTTCGGAAGACATGAATCCAGCAGCCCCAACCCCATCTTTTTGGGGGCTGAAGCCTAAGGAGATGCAGGACCTTCTGTTTTATTATGGAAAGTATTAGACATTTTCTGACTAAAAGAAAAACCACCAATGTTGGCATAAACATAAACTTCTAATGATGCCAAAGTACTATCAATAAACCACAGCTATGATTTCTTCAAGTAATACCATTATGAAGTAACACTGATTATTTTACAAGCCAATAAGCTTAAAGTGATAATATTTAATTTGCACAAAACTGTCCCATGTAATCTACAGAAAGTTATCTATACTATTTAGGAAAGGAAATTAAATTCAAAGTTCATATTTAAATTTATGTTCATTTGGGATTTTATTTAAATACTTTATCTCACTGAAAAATAAAACCCTCCTGTGTGTTGTTGTTACACCTTTAGCTAATCTGCCATAACATCAGCTGCACTAAGTTCGGCAGGGTCCTTTTGAAGCTTTTCACCTGGTAGTAGAGTCATGTAAATAACCCTGACAAATATTACACACTGTTTGGTACCCACTTGACTTAAATCTCACCAGTTATTTACCCACTCAGGCAAATTCCATTACTGTAAATAAGTAAAAAATTATTAAATGTACTTCTTTGGCTTGCCTCTGTGAATAAGAATGTGACTTCTTTATCATAAAAATTACATTCAGCAAGTTAAAAGAAGACTCTTTACACTATTTAAAATATAATGAAAATATCTATTACATAAAGGAGGCTTGGTAGTAAATTTAGAGGTAACAATTTCAAATGCAAACCTTTTTTGTGTGTCCACAGTCTTTAAGCAAGTAGATGTGATACAAAAAAGTCTAGTTAAAATGTAACAAAAAAGAAAAATTATTGTCAGAGTAATATTTGGAGACATATTTCATTTTATTTTGCCTTTTTAGCCTAATTTTGAAACTGTGTTTTCCTCTGATGTAAGAATACTCTAAAAGCATTTAATACAATTAAATGTCACTTGTGAGGTCTAGAGTCTTCTTTTTATTTTATTTAGTTAATTATATTTAGTTTATTTATTTAGTTAATTTTCATTTTTCTAGTTATCTGCTCTGAGCAAGCGATGTATTCTTTTGAGGAACTTCAAGATTCCTGAGTCTGAGAAATGTTCTTTATCCAGAGCTTAAACTTAAAGCTTCATGAATAGCTTTAAAGAGGCAAGTTGCAGTTCAAGGATAGATTATTTGCCTCTTGCACTTGATTTCCTGGGCTTTACTTTAGAATTCTAAACAGAGTAGTCTGTGGTCTTTATTGCACACATAGTGTTGTTGAAGAAATGAGCTATTTGTATATACCTGCTTTTAGTATTTCAGGTTTGTCTTTGCAGTATGTTCTGGCAAAAGAAATAAAGGAGAAAAATGTTTCCAACAACATTTTCTGTGCAGGGGTGATGACTAAACATAGTAAGAGACCAAACTATAGTGTTTCTGATATAAATGATATAAATAGTTTGGTAAATTATATTTTAGTGCAACTGTTGCAATATTTCTCAAGGGGCAAAGGGGAAGGAAGTGGGAGGGACAGGGGAAAGGATAGAAGGGAATGGGATTAATATGAGAAAATGGAAAAACAGGAACAAAATCTTTGTAAATAGGGAGGAATGGAGGGGTTGAAGGGAGGGCTGGGCAAGGGTGAAAAATAAGAACCAAGAGAGACTATGTAAAGGTGCAAATTTCCAATGATGCATGTCATTATACTGTATCTCTAAAATGAACTAATGATTAGAATGAATAATCGATAATGCAAAATAGGAAGAAAAGGTCCAAAGGGGTAGGGGTAGTGGGAGGGGGAGGGGAAAGGAAAGAAGGGAAAGGAAAAATGATGAGAAATGGAAAAAATGGAAATAAAGTCTTTGTAAATAGGGAAGGGAGGGCTAGGAATGGGGAAAAAATAAGAACCAAGATACATTATGTAAAGGTACAATTCCCAATGAGAAATGTAATTGTGTTGTATACCTACAATGTACCAATAAAAGAATTTAAAAAAAAAAAATTTCTCTTTTAATTACACCAAAGCAGCTTTATGCTTGCAGCCTGTAAAGCTCAATTGTCCTTTTTTTAAAACAAAATGTATTCTTTTGACATAACTGTAATGTCAACACATGATTAATGAAATTATATAGATTTCTTATTTGACAAATGGTGTTTTTTCACACTACTTTTCCTATTGAGATGTAGAGTCAACACAATAGTTTAAAGTATAGGCTCTGAAGTGAGAGTCCAAGATTTGAATCCCATCCTTGAAATTTATTTGCTGTGAGACTTTGACTATATTATTGTAAGCTTTATAGTATCTACTTTGTAGTGACATCATAACAATTATGTGAAAAATGGTAGTACCACACTCAGTGCAGTTCCTGTTTACACTGAGTGTATAATCAGCATTAGGGGAAACATCATTCTGCCAATATGCTTCTTGCATCTGGAAAATTTTTCACAGATATGAAGAAAAATTTCCCATAAATATGAAGGAAGAAATCCATTGCAATTTGTGCTATACCCTTCAGACTAGAGCTTTAACTAAGAGGTCCTGGGAGCACTATGGGGGAAAATCTCAGCCATTTGGCTCATTCTTTTGTAACAATTTTGCTGGCATTTATAGTTCAAAGATATTTGAGAATATGAACAATGAAGACAAGAAGTAATTTCATGACCTCAAAATATTAAGAAATCTTTTGGAAGTTTTCAAATTATACAATTATGTCAATTTGCATTAAACAAAAATAAAACCACATTTTTGTCTTTCTGTAATTTGACATAAGGGAATTCCCAGAGGCCTCTCTCTGGAGCTTTTTTGCATACTAATTATTTGGTGGCTTAAATCACAGCAGCAGCACCATCTATTGGGGAGTTTTTTTTCTGAAACAAATGTTTCTGTAATTGTGGAAGAAAATATAACAAAATAAATTTGGGATGATTTTAATTTTCCATTAAGATAAAGAGAAATTTTTATTTTAGTAAATAATTTCTTCTAATGAACATACCCAGGAATTGGTAAAAATCATAAGTAAAAACTATATGACATCTACTGTTTGTTGCAGTATATTCTGAGATATTAAAAAAAAGGTATCAGAAAGTAACAGGTCTTTAGGGAGAATAAGTCTTCTCTAATTATCACAGCTGATGCTCACATGCCTTTTGCCTGCTAATGACTGGGGAAATGTAACAATTTCCTTTAAAAATCCAGCCCCTTGTCATTCTTTTGTGCCAAGGTAATTCAGATGCAATGGAGGAAGAGCAGATTAGGCCATGATCCACCGATCATAACTTTCTATTGGATTTATAGCACCAGATGGCCTAATTATTCTCAACAGTTCTCAATCTCTGTCAGGGAGACCAGATGTAATTTCTAACTTCTGGTGAAATAAATTGCTAAGATTGAATACAAGAAATAAAATGAAAAACACAGACCATATAATCAAGATAAAAATTAAAAGTGAATTTACATGTCCAAGGAAAAGCACCTGGGCTCATCATCTTATTTGCTTAAGAGCAGCTTTCAGAATAGCTCAGCTCAAGATAGGCAGATGTTATTTTGATAGTCAATTTTGACTATAAGTATTGTTTATGTTCACACACTCATATACATACAAAGACACATGTGCATAACTGTATAAAAATAAAACATACAGGGCCAGGGATTTAGCTCAGTGGTTCCGTCACTTGCCTTGCAAGCACAAGGACTGGAGTTCAATCCCTGGTACCAAAAATAAACAAATAAATAAATAAATAAATAAATAAATAAATAAAACATACAAGATCTGTGTTTTTCACTAGTGCCATCTGGGTTCACCTTTATCTTTTGTTTCTTCTTAAATTAGATCTACTTTCATTAAGCTAATATCTCATAAAAAATGTCAAAATGCTAGGTTCTGTTGAAGACAGACATCAAATCATGCCTCATTTCTACCTGGCTACATAGTTTTTATTTGTTTGGTTTTGTTTTTTGTTTTTTCGGGGTTTTTTAAAGACCAAAGATCCAACTCAGGACCTTGTGTTTGCCAGCAAGGCACGGTGCCATTGAGCTACATCCCTGGCTCCTGACTACATGTTTATGTCTAAGGATTGCTTCTTCGAATATGACTTCTGTTATCCTAAGTAACTAACTTCACAAAACTTTTCTGTATTAAAACAATAGATATTCCTTTGGACAGATTCTATGCATTTTAATAGTTTCAGGGTTCATTCAAGAGCCTTTGGCTGCTGTTGGTTTACTGAATATCTCACTGTGATCATCATGGGAGGAAGGAGAGGTAACAAAGGAACTCTTAGTTGAGAGATCAACTGATGTTAAATGTTTAATGTTAGTGCCAAAATAACATTCTCCTCTTGACATGTGAAAAATCTAAATTACATTATTCACCTCAGTAAACATGCATTCAAAATTGAAATATTCCACCCACACCCACCCAGTCCACCCCCTCACCATCGGTTTAAATGAATATCCTCCAGGCTGGGTTTAACAAGGACTAAGAGCTCTTAGTGCACACTGACTGTGTTTTTATTTTTCTATCATTATCTGTAAGCATAATCGCTGGCCCTTAGGCAGCAACAGGTAAATATTGTACACTGAAAAGGATGCATATATATCCTGTTCCTAAAAGAACAGATCATTTTTATAAGTAATATAATCAATTTTTCCACTGACAGTTTACAATTCCAGAACAAAAATTACACGATGACATCCTGACATGGCGCTTCGGAATATGAAAAGGAGACAGTGTCACATTTTCAAATCCTAAATTTGTTTCTCAGTGATAGATTACTCCTTGGAAATGCACTACTTATGATCTGATAGTTGCATAATTGTAAAAAAAGACAGTAAAGATAAATGTTCCATTGAATACTCTACTCTTCAAGCTAGCTGGAAGCTTTAATATCCATGCAAAATATTGCAAATGAGGTATTTTAATGATAAAGAGAAACTGCCAATTTTTTATTAATTTAGCTGTAGTTTAGACATTTTTTCTATGATATCCTTAAGTGAGTTCCATAATAATGAACCCAGAATCACAACAAGTGCTCATTTTTTAAAAAGTCAAGAAAGTAATAAGATGCCCTATGTCCTAAGAGTACTTTGAAGGTATGAATGATGGGCATAAGTATTTGTAAATGAATAAAGTTGGATTATAGACTTAAGCAAAACAGGACTATCACATTCATGAGTGTTGCCAGCATTCTTCCATCCTGGTATACTTGGTAACCTGAAGTAGTAAGTCCAAAGGAGAAATCAGCATTCTGAGGAACTGGAGAGAACAATAATAAAAGTTAGGGCATTGTTAGTCAGGCTGCAGGACTGGTAGTAGCTAATGAATAAAGCACCTCCTTCCGTTTGTTAGGACAAGCCCAGTACAATGCAGCATTCTAAACCTGAGGAGTCCTGCTGCAGGCAATAGGAAGAGGGAGAGAATATGTTTTTTGTTTTTTGTTTTTTTTAAACCAAATTAAGTTGTCAAGGAGCTCACAGTGAGTGAATGTGGGTGAGCTGATGAAGACAAAGATTTATGAAGCTCTAGACACTTAAGTAATTCCAGTGATGGAAATCCTCAGCAAATCCCACTTAGGAAGATGAAACAGAACTTCTGTTATCTGCAGGGGATAAAATTAGGTAGCTTTTCCCCTTACAAATTTCAAGTGACCCTACTGAGTTTGGAAATATAAGGAAAGCTCATTTACGAAAGATTCATATTTTAGGATAATGTTATTGTATACACTCACACACTTGGAAAATTTTTGCAGTTTATATTCATCATATCTTTAACAAGACTTTTGGCATGACTCTGTCCCATTTAAGAGGAAAGGGCTATGAGGATTAAATCTTTCCAGTCACATGACAGACAGCTATTCAACAGGGCAACATCTAAAATACTTGTAAAAATGAATGGTAGCCCTCCAACTGAAAAACAGTAACTATACTTTTTTTTAGTGAATTCCATCACTAAAATATAAGGTTTTAAATTCTTTCCAAATACATAAACACATTTGACTAATGATTGTGGCTACCATGAACAAATTTCCCCACAGTGGATCAAAGCAAAAAGTTATAGATTACAATAAATCAATAAAACCAATATTAAAATTGTATATTAATTCAATATATTTGGTGGGCTTGCTCTTTAAATATCAAGAAAAAATAATTTTAAGAATTTCATGTAATGTACAAGCTTGGTTCTTAAATTTTAAAATATATTTGTAACATCCAATTTTAGTAGCAAAGTGCCAATTTTGGAAATAGACTGTCAGTGACAAGTAAATTTCCAAATAAACAGAGGATAATGCTCATTGCAGTTTTACAGTTAATCTCTTGCTACAATTTTTAAAGTGTTTGCACAGGGTGCACATTAACCCCTTGAAATGATTCAATGCAACCGGCTTCTGTGTGTTCTCCATATATTTACACCATCATATACTAATGCAAAGGAGCTTTTCATTCATGTGCATCTATGCATTAGATCATTACATGCATCTTATGCTGTAGAAATATAAACAAATGTGAACTATTTTATTCACAATAACATTATCTTATTGCAACATTTGTACTCTTACAAAAGATTGCAAAACATGGTGGTACAAATTGACAGAACATTTTTCGTTCCCTTTGCTACAACTCAAGTGTGATGGAGCAACTACTACTTTCGGTTCGCTTATAGAAAGTGATACATCAAATTTTCCTTTCACATATTCCTACGTTCCAGGAGATATAGCCAATGCACATATTTTTATTATATTACCATGTTAAAAGATCAGGTATATATGTCAGTTTACTCACAGGCAAACAATATATATGTAATAGTTACTAAATATGTAACCACTATAATTTATTTGATATCAAAATAATGCCACAATATTAAATATTCAGCAAAGATTTTGTTTCACTTTGTATTTTTTTTAGTTTTTCTGATGCTTGATATAACTAGATTTAGCTAAATTTTTTAAACAGAATGTATGAAATCTCTATAGAGTTCCATGAATTCATGCTAATATTCAATAGGTTTTTATCACCTTTACTCTGAGCAGCCACACATTGTACTTTTTACACTGTAAAAATGTAGATATTTCACTTATACATGAACACATATATTAAAAATATTGGGATGCAAAATCGGCTCAGAAATTATAGATGGTAAACACAGTTTCTCAGGACTTAAAGTTGAGTCATCCAGGTTGTATTTAAATTAGAATATATTTTAAGTTAAGAAAATGGTATTGCTTTAAAAGCATTTACAATTTAGTAGAGCTAACATTGATCAACAAAACAACTTAGTATTCAAGTGCCATGTTACTTACATTAATAATATTATCTTTGTTACTTCAGAAATGTTACTTTATATTTTTATACTATATTGGCAGAATATATTGGCACCCAAAGGTGAGCAGGAACCACGCAGGAAAGGCAAATAACACAACTGAAAATGGAATTAAATTAAAAATGTATGGAATGTGATATGATCATCATCACTAAAAATCAAATTAAGGGAAAATCCAATATAGTACAACAGTTTTAACAGTCTATTGAGGAATATGGAAATTTACTTTCATATGCAATTGCCTTCCTGTCAGGTATTCATTTTAAATGATTTTCATTTAAAATCATTTGCATGTTGAAAAATCTGTTTTTTTCAGAAACATTCCCCCTGCCTTAATATCAGCCCACATTAGTGCAAGGCTCTCAGTTATCAGAGCATTTTGCAGGTCCTCAGGAGGGCCATGTGGTGTGGGCTGACTGTGTAGCCCTCACTCTACAGGCAAGAAAACCAAGGTCTGAGCTAGGGTCTCTGAACTAGGCCTCAGCAGGATACAGATGCCTTTCGCTTATCCAATTAAGGAAAATACATCTCAACATTTGGTCTGACCTATATATTTTCATAGATCATACCCAGGAGCTTCATCTCTCTCAAAGATCCTGAGCCAAACACAACCTTGGCAGGTGCAGCAGTGGATGGTAAGTAGCTTCAGAGACACTACCAGTATGCTTCTTCTTAATGTAGTTTTTGGCATCCATATCAGGGCAGGTAAGAAAAAAGGATAGGAGAATAATCAGGATGAAGCTTTTTTCTAATATAAAATAAACTCCTGAAATATATTTATTTTTAGATTGGCCAATTTAATATGTATTGGATAATACAACCTAATAACAACCTGTATGTAATAAAAGTATAAAAAGAAACAAATATGTATGTTAAATATTATTAAGTGATAAAAGTAAAGTCATCTATCTTTCAATCTCTGAAGCACTATTAGTTTCATCTAATGAGATTTTCTGTTTATTTTAAATTGAACTTAAAGTTAAGGAAATGAAGGAAAGAGGATTAAAATAACTAAGAGCAATAAAACAAAGGACCCATATTCCTGCTTCCCTCTGTCTATGTTACCACCAATGTTCACAATTTGAAGTATGCCTCCTAACCATGGAGCCAAAGTTCCCCACCTGTTTTCTGGTTGATTTCTTTCCTCACAAAATATAAGAACATTTTAACTCAGATTAAATTCGGCATCTCGGTATTGTCTTTTCCACTTATCTCCTCCCAAAACTCTCTCTTTGAAAAATATGTTTAGTATAAATTAAATGCATCTAAGTGTGCAGTTTCCAGCGACAGCCACTGCAGCATCTGCACACATGGGTGTGTGTGCTTTTCCAAGAGCCATAGCAGGGATTTAACATCCCTAAGTCCCTGATATTTTGTCATTATTTTGAAAGTTGGGAGACGATGTGGAGGGATCAGAAAAGTCAGACATCAAACCCATTTATTCTGAATCTTAAATTATGAGCTTTTATCATCAATATTTTGGTTACATTGTTACACAAAGAACAAATTAACATCTGGTTTGAGGTCTCAACTTTGATTGCTTTGGGATTAGTGACATGTCCTTGGCATAGGAAACCTGTATCCATCAACTCTCAGCTGAGTCTTAAAAACACTGTTACACAAGGTGCCAAAACAATACGGATTTGTAAAACCACTCCTGGGTGCCTCAGCCAATCCCTTTCACCCCTGTGACTTCCACGTGGGCTCTTGCCAGGTGCTCCCTGGCTGAGTGTCAATACTTTCCTTTCCATGGCAGATCAAAGGAAGACCCAGGGAAGGGGTTGGTCCTGTTTTCTTTGAAGCTCTTGATCACTGTGAGCTACTCAGAGGTGGATCCAAATAAAGCAAAATGCACGGCGGAAAAGGGGTTTAGGGAATTTGGCATCACAGTGTCAGCTCTTATATAATTCAGGCCCACTCAGGAATGCCAGGTTCTTAAAGGATTCCAGAATGTAAATTTAAAAAATAAAATCCGTGTTGCAAGTTCTAAAGGTGAATGTGAGACTCTTTGGAATGAGTAAGCAGATTTGTCCATTTGCTATTGTTACTTTGACAGATACTTTTTGTTTGATTTGGTCTCATCCAAAGCAAAATATACAGATTTTGCTCTGTTGAATCTCATCCATGAACTCAACACTTTCTCTCTCTCCACTACCCTAGCATGAAAACTAAAAGTAGGGTGTGGGGAGACAGCCTAGTATAGAAAGGGAAGTAAACTTCTGGAGGAAAAAAACCCCACAAACAATACAAAACAAAAGTTGCAGTCCAATAGTGCAAAATTTGCTTTGCTCTGGATAAAGCACTTCTCGACAGGTTCACAATGGCCCCCATCCCCTCCCAAGTCCTCCCATCCACACAAGGGAAAAATACGAAATGACAGTGAAGTCATTCTTTCTCTTAAGGCTCTAAAGACACACAGAGAACACACATCAAGGACTTTCCGGCAGGTAGTTCTTTGCTTGTCTCTTGCTGTGAGCCCTGACTGCAACCTGGAGTCCCGTCAGGGGTCCTGGGCTCTCTTGCCATGGGGACAGTGACACAATGTACAAACAAAAAGAGAAGTCAGTGGTCCCAACAATAAAATTCGATATTGACTTTGACTTTACAATCACAGGTACAAATTGCTCAAATCAATAATTTCATTTCTCCTTAAGACCTTGTTGTCTAAAACTAATTAGAGGCCAGGATCCCGAGGAATTGTCAATATTCAAAGAAAATATTGGAGATTTAGAAGGAAATCATTCTTCTACTGCGACAGTCTGTCAGAAGTTGGAACCAGGTTGTCCTACTCTGGCAAGTTCGGGGTATTATGAAGGGTGGATTCCTGGGTCCAGATTGCAACTTCCCCACCATCCAGGGGGCTCTGTGTCTATAAAGGAAAAACCAAGAAGCCCGAGAATGTGGAGTATTTCCAGCCCCCCATGAGGTTGCCCCTTTCCAGTTTGAGGTGCACTTTGTCTTCCCTTTCCATGAGCAGCAGGACACCATTGCTGGCTGCTTCTCTGGTAACATCCTGGTCTCCTGCAAATGCTGAGATCACTGGGTAGCCGTTTTGCATTAAACTGACCTAAAATGCAGAGGGGAAAGCTCAGCAGACCATAAAGGACCCCACACCCACATGCTCTTCCCTCCTTTAACAACCCTAGCCCACCCTCTCTGCTTTTCCCTTAGAGCCCACACTGGGGGCCTGAATAAAGGGACCCTTGGCTGCCTGAGAGCCAAAAGGCCCTGGAAAGCCCAGCTCCCTGGTTCCTCAGCCTTACAGACCAAGCAAATGGGGCTTTAGCAATTCGAGATCTGAAAGGGCCCAGTTCTCAAAGCTACCCACCTGGATGGTTTGTCTGTTATATACTTTGACCACGTGGAAGCTGAAGCTATAGATCCCTTTTCGTGGAGCTACAAATATACTGGAGGCAAGATCAAAATGGTTGCCAATATTTACTAGTACCTGAAAAAGAAGAGGGAATACAATACTAACATAGTAAGCCCTGCTTGGCCTATGTTTTAATCACTCTCAGATAATCACTGACAACAGTTTCTTTATTAGTGCAGAGTAGTTTGCATCACTGAGTAGCCTTCTCAGCCTTCCCAGGAAGGAGGAAGTGCTGAAGTTAAACTATCATACGGCAAGGATGGATTTCAAATTTCTAATTTTGTATTTCTAAATTTCTAATGGTTGTAATTCATAAAGATTTTTAAAGTATATTTTATTTAAACATTCACAGAGTCGATATGAATTTTCTGTGTTGGGGGTCAGAGTATTGAGAAAGGAGCCAGAGGTAGGAAACTCAGTAAACAAACTATGAATCAAGTCTGTTTCTGAAGTGTGTGGATTGGAGGGACTTCAACATGATTCTCTGATTAACAAACACAGTTCTAAACTGAATAGCACCAGAAAGGGTTGAGGAGCAAGAGGCAGTTTAACGAGGTCATTTCTGAAAGACCAAACCCAGGGCCTAACTTCACCTGCTCCTGGAAAGAACAGCCTCTGTGACATTTTTCTCCAGGGCTTCTGAGTCCCTGACAGTAATAGCAGGTGCTCAGTAATGGATGGTGAGTGGAAATGTTTTATCGATAAACACTGACTGCTTTGGTTTCTCCTCTCTCTTCTCTGGGAAGTGTGTTTTTTCCCTAAACTTAAGTGTGGTGGCATGTAAATAAGCTTGAATAATGCAGAGAATTGAAATTGTACATTGGATACCATTAGCTTCAACTAAAGAGATTCTACCACATGCAAGAATAAAGACATACTGAGTCACCTGAGGGTGGATCACATGACCTGCTGATGGGTTTCATCCAGTAATAGAAGTATTGGAGTGTGATAATGTTATAAGCAGAACTTGAAGAGTGGCAAGTTCCTCTATATGACACAAATCCATCTCAGATGTTCCAGACAGAATCTGGCCCCTTGGTCTGGATCCTGTCCCTGTTCCTCCTCATATACAAATCAAATTCAGTTAAAATAAGGAAAAGGCCCAGTGGCATTCTTGGCATTTCAGACAAGCAGCCAGCAACAACATCAAAACCCTGTATTTGAGATCTTTCAGTCTGCTCATAAAATAAACTTAAACCAGATACCTTTTGCTGTTACTTTTTAAGTGGTCATTATAAATGAATAACATGCAACTCCCAAAGGAACATGAGCATGAACTGCTGCCCACATAGCTGTAGCTATGACTTGTGGAATACACAGGTTCCTACAGCCTGGACTGGACCTGGCTGTAGCACTAATTGAGCCACTAAAAGGCAGGTCTTCCACAAACATTCTGGGCCCTATTGTTGGAGACAGAGCACTTCAGGATGCCCTTTCTCAGTCTCTAAATGCTATGCTACCCTCTCCCTCACAATGCTTCAGAAAAGAATAAAGGATTCTCTACTTAAGCTCTTGGAGCTGCTGCTGTTCCCTTAACCTCAACTCCTTCACCTCAACTTTAAATTCTAGAAGCTGGTAAATTCAGAGCCTTGTTACAGATGGAAGAATACCAAGCCAGCCCTGAAAAGTGGGTCTCAGACACTCCCTAACTGGGAGCCAAGCAAACACTGTTTAATCTACCCTGCCACAATTTGCTAATCTATAAAATTTGACTCCTGTTTCTATGCATCCTGCCCTTCAACAGTTTTCTTGACATCTAGCCAAAAATGTAGATGTGAAAGTGTTGGTGAACACTATTTGTTAGTAATTGGTAAGTAAAACATAATGACATTACAATAATGGTCCACCAAAAAGAACTTACTAATAGACCAAATGCCTTTTTCCTTGTTGTTTTCATTAGGAAATAATTAGAATAATATTTTTATGTCTTGTAAATAAAAACATATTAAAGAAAAAAACACCCCCCAAACACACACAAAACTCATTAAGTAGATGATCTTTAACAAGGATTTTTAAAAAATGAAGACACTCGCCTAGAAAGAGGCAAGGGTATGTCCATTAGCCTAGGGGCTGTTTAGGATTAAGTGCTGGTTAGCACAGAAAGCGAAGCCAGTGAAGCAGGTTCAATAAGACCACAAAGGCTGTCTGTGAAGCCCAGGGCTCCATTTTGTAGGAAGCACTTTGGCAAAAGGATTAGCTGATTAGCGGAGGTCTGGAATCATGTTTTCAAATTGCTTCTAAAAAATAATAGAAAGCAAGGTTGGGAGGGGTGCACAGAGAAAGGTCAAGACCTTTAAACCCAGAGAACCAATAACTGTGAGAAAAGAATTGCAAAGGCCTGATTAGGGCTCTGACTTCTGCTTTCAACCAAGTGGCAGAAGTTAAGTAGCTTAAAGTGACCTCAGCCACTGCTCTTTAATTATACAGCTACACTACGAACTCGTATGGACTGCATGTGGATGTTGCATTTCATTTACCACACACCGTATTTATATACCCACTCTTTATTTTCTCCACACTGTTCTCCATTTACTATCTCTAAAATAAACATTTCTGCCCCAGGACATCCTTCAAAATAAGCAGTAGTTCCACACTGCCTGCATTTCGACTAGGCCCTTCGGAGGCTCCTGCTCTGGAGAGTTGTACACAGGCTCGGTCCTTACTTTGGCCCCCTGGGTGACTGCAGAGCACCAACCACAAACATTCCCAAGCACCCTCCCACCAGTGGAAAGAAAACATGCGGTTTCCTTTTGGCTAATATACTTCAAATCCCAGGGTTAAGGAATATTTAGAAAGTTTAGGACTCCCAGTAATTCAAGAGCCAAGTTGAGCTGATACATTAAAGATTGAAAACAAGGGAAATGGGAGGAGGAGAGCATAGTAGGGAAAAGATGAACAGAAGCACAGGGCAGAGCAGAGAGGAAGAAGGAGCCTGAACTCTCGGGGAAGAAGCAGGACCCCAGCTCGGACGCTGGCCCCGCCCCTCCTCCCAGGGCTGGAGGGCTAGCGGGTTCCCTGACCTGGTCGAAGTAGATGGTCATGGTGCGGTTGCTCATCTCCGACGGCTCGTGGTTGGTGCTGCGCGTGGCGGAGAAGGCCACCTTGGCGCTGCCAGAGCGCACCGAGATGCCCAGGGAGGAAGTGACCGCGCCGTCAGCCGAGGGGCTTGAGTCGCACACCACCAGGCACTTGCCCTCCAGCACGATGGGCTCCGTGTCATTCTGCGCCCGCACGGGGTGGCAGGCGGGCAGCAGCAGCAGTAGCAAGGCCAGCGCCGCCCCCAGGCAGGAGCTGTAGTCGGCTGGCTCGCGCAGCGCCCCCCGGCGCCGGGGCATGGTCAGCTGCCGCCCGCTGGGGCCCCTGCCCGGCGTCGGCATCTGGGCTGGGGGGCGGGAGCAGGCGGGGCCGGAGGATCGCCAACGGGCGCGCAGGATCGAGCGGGGCGGAATATGCTTTCTGCGGGCTCGGTACCCCTCTTTGACGGTCAAGGCCAGGGAGTTTCTCAAGAGGAAGGCGCCAGAGGACCTGTCAGGGCACAGAACCCAAACCCTTAGACAGGGAGGTGAAGCTGGGGAGAGGAGCAGCGGGGAGCAGGTGCCTGAGGGTCTGGGCCCCCTTTCTGATGGCCATCCCCTAGGTCCACAGCCACGTCGGTCCCGATTTAGCACAACAGGTCTGGAGAAAAGCACCGGCCTGCTGAGGAGCGCATCCGGGAAGGCTCCAGGGCAGTCCGCTCAGCGGTGCAGGAGCTCCGGGGCTGCTGTTCTCCAAGACCTCAGCGCTAGGTCAGGGTCAGACCCTGGAGGCAGCTTCGACATCGCCTCCTACCTACTCAGCCAAAGGCCGAGAGGTTTAAGACCCAGGCAAAGGAAAAAGAAAGTGGCTTCATTTCACTGGCGTTTTTCTGAAAGTCACCGGGGACGACGACAAAAACCTTTTCCTGTCTTCTCTTTCACCTTCTATTTTCCTTCAGGAGGTGTTTTTAAAACAGCCGGTTAGTAAAAGCAAATAATAATAATAAATGAATTATCCATTTCCACCCAAAGAACAAACCCCAGAAAGCTCCTTTGGGTGAATGAGGTTAAGGGGGTTGGGGAGAGACAGAGACTGAGAGACGGGGTTAGCGCTGCAAAGCGAACACCCACTGCCCAGGTCCGGCAGCTGCGAGCAAGCCCACTCGGAGAAACTCCTCAGATCTCTCTCGCCGAGGACAGAAGCCAGCGACCAGAACCCCAGGCTTTGTCTGTTTTCAAGCTCCTGTTTCTGTGCCCCGCGCCCTCTCTTCCTGGGTTGAGAGGCAGCCCCCCGTGGGTGTCTCTGAACTTATGCGCCCGTGGACACTTTTACCCTGTCCCTTTTTCTCTCACTGAACCAGACAGGTCATTCCAGTACCCAGCCAAGAAATAAAAAGCCGGGAAGCCTGCCCCCTCACCGCCAACAGCCTTGGAACAACTCTCCCTCTGTTCTTTCCAAGAAAAGGGAAGTTGTTTCTCAATAGATGTCTGCGGTCCTCAGTCCCGCACAAAGAGAGATTCTTCCTGCCACTCTCCTCCCCCAGAACAGAGACTGGTGCCTATCCTCATTAAAGTCTCTGCTTGCCCGACGCAAGGATCCTGGAAGGCAGGGTCAGGGTTTGTTTACCTGGAACATCCATGACCGGAGAGCACCGCTATCGGCGAAGTTGTCCTGCTTAGAGAAAACGAGGCGAGCAGGAGCTGGCGGGAGGAGGACTCCGAGCGCGACCCTTCTCCCAGCGCGTGGCCAATAACCGCGCCGCCCCGCCCTGCCGCTTTCCCGCGCCGGCCTGCGCCCGCTCGGGGTGTGCACCACGCCCGCGCAGGGCACCGCGCACCCTGCGCCCCGCACCGCGATCTCCGGGCGCGGGTGACCCGGACGCTGCACGCCCGGCACTGAGCGCGCTCGGAGCACTGAGCTGCACCGCGCGCAGCCGGCTGCCCGCCACGGCTCCTGCCCCCTACGCGCCCGCTGCTCAGCTCTCTGGCCCGGCCCTTCAGTCCCAGCCTCTCCTCCAGGCTCCAGAGATCACCGTCCGTCGCTGTCACCTCGATAGGGGCTCCGAGCATCTCCCTCTCCCCGGGCTCTCGGCACTCCCTCCCCGCGTCCCCGCAGCGCCCTGCACCGCCCAGGTCCGGCTCTCACCCAAACACCCAGAACGAAATCCTTTTTAAAATTAGGCACCCTCAAAAGCACCAGCCGCGTCTCTTCTTTTTGATTCTTTCTTTTCTTTTCCAAATTCTCTCCGAGTCTTAATCTTGAATGACGTGACCACTTTCATAATTAAGGAGAGAAAAAAAGTTAAAAAAAAAAAAAAAAACTGGGATGGAGCGGGAAAGCTTGGGGATTTAATGGTTTAAAGGCTGTGGCTCCAGAACCTCCAGTTTGAGAATCTTCGTCAGCTTTTGGCAAGAATTAAAGAGGCGCCTCCCGCCTGGGTTTAGGTGTCTGCCTCTCTGAACCTCGGGGCGCTCGAAGCGCTTTGGCACCACGCTGATTTATTAAAACGCAGGCTCTGAGCTCTAAAGACCTGGGGAGACGAACCGGGTTTCCGAGCGGCGACCGCAGCGCAGGCGAGAAACGCAAGCACGGACATGGGGCGCCACCTACGGGCGCTGGAGCCTCCCTGCCGCTCGGGGACTTGGGCAGAAGCGTGGGCTAGGCCTAAGGATCAGGCGTGCTGGTGCTCCTCTCCCACCCCCAAAGCAGTGCTGGCCTCTACAAAAGGAATAATGACTACCAGTCTTTCCTGTGTCCAATAATACCTTTGTCCGTTACAAAATGAAAGGACACGCTTCATTGCTCAGACCTTTCCCTTGCTAACGAATAACCACCTAGATGATAAACCCTGCAGAGATGTTTTTATCCTATGCACTATGTTTCCATGGACCACAGGACTGTAGTCCATACCGGCCTCAAGCCAAGACAATACAGTATTTAAGTGTGTGCTGTCTTTAGAACTTGAGTTTTAAATGCATCGTTTAAAAAATACTTTTGCTTGGATAATGTGCTTTTACTGATAACCTGATGGAAAGATAAACCCCCAGCCAGCCAACACAGTCCATCAGAACAGGGCATATGAATTTGTTATACCCCTAGACTACATACCCAGCCTTCCTTCCTTTGAAGATTTCAATGTCCTGGTTCCACACTTCAGAAACGTGTCATTTCCGTAGGGAGTTTTGAAGGCCTTTATAAGTTGACTCTCTCACTGCCATTCTCTCCACTTAGAACCCAAAGGCCTAATCCCTGAAGATGCAATTCAGGCACACTTCGTGCAACTGGCACAGATGGGTGGGAGGCAGGGGCAGAGGGAAAGTGGGGTCACAGTGCTGGGTGAGTCAGAATGCTTCCTGTGGGTGCAAGAAAGAGATTAAGAGGCGCCAAGTCCGACGTGTTCTACAAAACTGTGCAAACTATGGAAAAACTCCAAAATGTATCATCCTCAACTGTAGTCACTGAAAATTAAATCCTCCTCTTCAGTGTTTTCATATCATGCTGATCATATATACCAGGCTTTGCCAGGAAGCTTTTCAATAGCCACTGTAGGTCAAAACACTTTACTATCAGTTTGGTGAGTTTAACACTATGGAAACAGTACATTTTTAGCTACAGGTACTTTATTCCAATATTGCATCAGTTTAATAGTGTCTTATTATCAAAATGCATGCAATTCTATTATGATATCATGATGAGTACTAATTTAGGTGGAATCCTAAATAATACAGGATACTAAACCTACAAAAATATGTGCGCACAGACTATTAGAGCAATTTGGGGATGCTAATTAAGTAGCAATACCTTTCACACATAGGCAAGTTTTAAATAGCAATTCTGTTAAGCAACTTTCTTAAATACTGTGGTTTGGCACTTTTTTTGACTAATATAAGTTCAAACAACGTGCAACAACCAAATTATCATCACTTCTGGAAACTAAAATCCCCTTTTTTATGTAGCAATGAAAATGTTTGAATAATATAGTAAAAACAAACCTTTAGCTATAAAATGGACAAAATAATGAATGGAATCAATAAACATTAGCATATGGTGTAAAAATGCATTGGGTTTAAATTTAAGCTTGATAACGAAAGATATCAGGTTCACAGAGATATTGATTATTTACTAATTGATTGGATTTTCTACCTATATAAGGCTACTTGGATAGAATTTTATCTAGTAAGCATACTTAGAAAAAATTCAGAATATAACTAAGATTTAAAAATGAAAGCCTTTCCAGTTACCCCATGGGTAACTGTTTCTGTTTCTTTTCCATGTTATTAGTAATTGTTGCTGTTACTAAGAAAACATTAGTAGTAGATCTTAAATGTAGGGTCTTCCACATAGTTGATTAAAACAATGTCAGCCATTTGTTAAATGCTTGTGGTGTGTGGGATATTGTACATATCCTGTCTAATGTACAGCTCATCACCAATCCCCGAACTCTACAATGGTTATGCAGAGCTGAAGGAGAGGGTATACTAAGCTTTAAAAATAAATGTGTGGGAGGAGAGGCTGAAATAATTCAAATCCTTTTCCTTTTGTTTGCTCAAAATATTTATCTCTCAGAGAGTATATATATTTTTAGGGAGGAGGACAGAATTCATTACTTAAATTCATTTTCAGTAGTCAGTATAATTTTTTGTGCTTTTCTAACCTACAACTCTGTATCTGACGTTATTCCAGGTATGTCTTAAATATGGTCTAGCATGTATTTCATGCTCTTGTAAGGTAAAGCCATAAACATTCCTTTACAAATAAGCATAAGTATTAAGCAAAAATAGTTTTCTAGAATTATTAACAGATGTATTTCCAATTGTGGTATAACCTTTTATTAGACAAGTATTAAGATATGGAAACTATGTCATTCTGAACATTACATACTCTTTCAGTTATATATGATAAACACTTTAATTATCCATGCTTAAAGCTTAAGTATCACGTGGTTTTTCTTATATGAGAAGCCCAAAGTAGAAGTAATTTAAAGAGCAAGATAAAAGGTAGATAATAGGAAACAGGAAGAAAGAGCTTTCACAAACAGGAGGGGCACCAAGAGATGGAGAGGAGGGGAGGAAGGGGAAGGAAAGAGGAAGAGAGAAGAATTAAGATGTGTTATGTACATGTAACAACTCCCTGCGAGGAAGGTACTCACAGCGTCCTGCAAACACATACGGACAAAAATTTAAACATTGAATGAAATTAAATAAATATTTCTTAGTGAAATAAAAACAATGCAGTATATGTTAACTTAAAGTTGTAAAACAGTGGAAGAACAAATACTCAAGCTTACTTGGATATTTTATCTGATAAACTAGTGACACATGTCAAATTTTAAAAATTGGCTAACTCAATTAGTGTTCAATAGACCAAGAAAATTTCATATTAAGAGAAACTGATTTGAAATTAATAAAAATTATAATACTCTAGTCAAATCAGCTAACCTAATTTGTTGACTCAGTTAAAAATCCCGACTGGCTGCATTCAAGTCAATTATGACTGTTTACATATAATAGTCAATATAATTGCACTAAGCAAATAATCACTGCCATTCAAGACCATATTGAACTATTTCCACAGACCATATGCAGCCATTTTGAAAGTACACATTTCAACAGTCAATAAACATTCTTTAAAAATATAATTTTAAAATTTTGCTCTTATTTGCAAAGTGACAAAATAGAGACCAACCTTTGATCACAGTGTGATACTACTTTTCCAGTACTATAAGAATGGGCACACTATATCATAAAAAGATGCCTTCTAATTCTTTTAGAATGCTATTCTGATCTTTTTAAAAAAATAAGTCTGGATATCATTTATTCGGAAATAAATGTTAGAGTTTAGGAAACTGTGAGACAAAGGTATTGAAAACATACAAAGTAATCTATTCGCATTTTCATTCAACATCCCATGCTATTTGATTCTTAAGAAGAAATGTTTTAAAATTTGTATACAAAGGAAATTAACAGCTTCAGGGCATTTCATAATTTGAAATATGATACATCAGCACACATCAACACTACTGGTTAAGAAAAAAGCAATTGATCTTTATCCTTTTTTTTTTTTTTTTTTTTTTTTTTTTTTGTGGTACTGTGAATCAAACTCAGGACCTTGCACTTGCAAGGCAGGCACAGTGCCTGCACCAGTGACTGCACCAGTGCCTGCACAGTACCTAAATCCCAGCCTGTGATCTATTCTTTTGAGCTATGTTTCACTACCCTATGTAATCCCGATATTTAATTTCTTCTATTTATGGTAGGAAGTGCCTCTACTGTTTTTACCAAGTTGGCTCAAATGCTTAATGACAGCCATTTCAACTCATCAAAATCAATGGAGTTACAAAGAAGGATACCATTTGCCAATCCTTATTTCTTAAGAAAGATAGACATTGCATGATAAAACTTCCTTCTACAAATATTTTTTTTGCTTAACAAATGAATTCTAATGGTACAGAAGGTAGTAGCAAATCAAAATATAGTTAAGCATTTTCTAAATTTTTATATATGTGCTTTTCCTTATAATGTAATTGTGAGGCATTCCTTTCTTACCTAGAAACTATCTCAAAATAAAAACTGAAAAAAAATTTACTTCTTTTGTACTTCTATAAATTTTACATGTAGTGATAGAACAATGTGTTTTTTCTTTCTCAGCTGTTCCCCAATAACTGAATCATAAAGGTATCATGTGTTTATAATTGTTTAATAATGCTTAAGTACAAAAATTTGGGCAATAAGTTCAAGCACCTTAAAAAACAGGTAAACAGAGCCTGGGATTTAACTCAGTGGTTCCACCACCTGCCTCGTAAGCTCAAGATTCCGAGTTTGATCCCTTTTACCAAAAAAGAAACCAAGTAAACAATCATTTAGGCTTTCTGAAATATGTTTTATTTTGATTGTGATTTAATATAAAAGCCATTGTTCTGTTTCTCATTAGCAGAAGACATGCCTAAATGTTCACAAAACAAGAGCTCAGGAGACATGGTGTAATTGGAGCCACACGAAGTTTCTCACACAGGGTGGGGAGGGTCAGGTCCTTCAAGTGGTTGTTTTATTTTTTTATTGTTTTTAAATTTTAATCGTAGTGCACATATTCAAGGAAAGTATCTTTAAAAACAGAAACCAGCCCTGAAATGTATATTTGGGATTCTGATCAGGCAACTGAAGACATGAAACCTCAGGAATCCTGCTTTATGTGGCTTCCTCCCCCCAGGGAAGGAGACGCACCCTGGCGGATGGGTGTACAGAGTTGTATATAGTGTCGTTTTCACAGAATCCCCTGGCGTGCATAAAGATCACTGTGCACACGCTGGCCAAGTGCTTCTATAGATGTCCGTGGAGTAAATATTCGACAGGTCGTTAAAAAAAAGTGTGGAAAAATGGGGAGTTTAGGGAAGATAAGCCCTCCCTTTTTTGCAGTTTTAAAAAAATTATTATTGTAATTGTACAAATTTATTGGGAACTGTGATAATTTCATGTGTAAACAGTGTGTAATGGTTAATAAGCATAGTTAATATTTCCGTCATCCTAGACCTTATTTAAAATTTTTGGTTAATATGTAATAATTGTACATGTTTATGGGGTTCAAGGTGATATTTCAATCTGTGTAATATGTGTGATGGGTTCTGTTTTCTGTTTTTTGTTTTTTTCTTTTGGTACTGGGGATGGAACTCGGGACGTGGTGCTTGCAAGGCAGGCGGTGGAACCACTGAGCTAAGTTCCCAGCCCTGGGTTCTGTTTTTGAAGGAAGCTTAACACCTGAATCTGATGCTTGTCTCTGGTGTGTTAATCCAAAGTTGGTAGAGAGCTAGTGAATGTGTAACCATCTCCTCAATGAGTCTTATTAAGATGTCTTCCATTGCCTTGTTGGTGACTTATCCATCAAAAATCTTCAATAAACTGGACTGTAGTTAGGAATATTTTAAACCAACCTAGACTGAATGTAATTAATACATTGCCTAGTTCTGAATACAACCATTTTGTTATTATTTCAGAAGACATTTGCTAGCCCTAATTATGTCTAGATTGTCACCCACTCTTGAACTTGAGCCTATTCTATGGGGATAGAGCAGCCTGAGGAAGAGTTAAACGATCATCCATTGGACTGTTCTGTGCTAATACTGAGCAACCTGAAGACCCCAAGAATAAGTTCCTTAAGAGACATTTTTTTAAATACAATCCACTGCAAAAGCCATTTTATACTGGCTGTAAGTTTTTAAGAGAAATATCTTTTGTTCAAAGATCAGAGTTCAAAATCAAATATATTTAAGAAATAATTTGAGGCCTTAAAGTGAAAGCTGTGCTGCCCAGTCATTTGAGCAAACATGGAGCTGAGCTAGCAAGGGCTGACCAGGCACCTGCAGCATCGCTGTTCTCTGGATGTCCAATGCTTGGTCCCTCACTTGTTTTCTTCACTGTTAACTCCTCTGACCAGGAAGATGTATCTGACACCAGATCGCCAGATTCACACAGAAAAGGACAGTAGACCTGAGCAAGAGGATCACATACACCTGTATCTTCCAAACTGGAATGGGTACATGAATCATCTGGAAGGAGTGACAAAAATACTGGGTGCGGTATGAAATTCTACTTCTCTAACTAGCTAGCTCCCAGGCTACCGTATGAGTAGTAAAGATCCATTCCTCTATTCTTATGAGACAATAATCAACACCTGAAAAATATGAATTTTTATCAAGACATCTATGAATATAGTGTGCATAAATAAATATATCAGAAAATGGCCAGGGGATCATATAATAAACAAGGAGGCTAACATGTGATAGCATGATTATGCCGCTTGCTATGTGCATTATCACCTGTGGAAGTTATTTCCTTATGTCCAATGTGTTATACGCTGGACACATTATTTCAAGGAGAAAAATATCAAGCTTTTGTTGAAATCTTATAAAAAATCATTCTTTTGTACACTTCTAAGTGCAATTTGGACAAGGCAAATTAAGGAAAAGAATACGGGAGAAACATATTTTAAATTCTTAATTGACAGCTTGAGACATTTTATCACCTGTACTAAGTTGTTCTATCAGAAGTTACTCCAGAATTGTATTGGAAGGAGTTTCCATTCAACTTTATATAGAAAAATCCCTACTTGAATTGAAGATTTATCATATGTTTTTGTTTGGTTTTGTTTGTTTGTTTGTTTGTTTGTGAAATGTGTAATAACCTCTGGCTCCAGAGTCAGAAGATATTAAGAACAATGGTGAAGACCCAAGTGAGACTGATGTTTCAATTTGCTAAGTGGTAGAAAGAGAAAACCTGTGCGCAAATACAAAAGCAAATATTCTCCTGGTTGTAATGTTATCTTTTATATTGTAAAATAAAACATTACCTTTTATAAAATAAAATATTATCTTTTATATGAAAGTGGGGATTTGCTTACTCACTACCAGAATTTTAGGAAGTTAATTTTTTTTTTTCTTTAAAATAAGCAAAATAGGGCCGGAGATTTAGCACAGTGGTTCTGGCTCCCACCTCGAAAGTGCAAGGTCCCAAGTTTGATCCCCAGTACTAAAAAAAAAAAAAAAAAAAAAAAAATCCAGAGTTAAATAACCAAAATATGGGGGCAAACTTCATTCTGTGGAATGTTTACTGGATTTATGCACCAATTTCTCATGATAATCTACAAGAAAATATATTGATTTTTCTTCAAAATCCTCATCATCTCCAATTAGCATAAACATTTATAGTTCCTAATATATCTGAAGCATAGAACCATTATTTCCAGGACCAGACTTTAACCATATAGGAAGGTAAAGAAGAACTCAGTGAATCAAAATGCAAACAGGCTGGGAAGAATTGATTGAGTGCTAAGACCCAGGGTGGGGAGACAGATACGTGTGGGATCTAACTTTGTTTTATGGGGTTGCAGGAGAAGAAGGACTTTGGAAAAAGAAACAGAAGCACCTTCATTTGTGAGACTCTGAACCTTAGACAACTAGAAATACCTGTGCATAGTTTTCAAAAATACTAAAATAAAGTTTCCGTTATGGGAAATACCATAACAAAACTGATCTCATTTAACAGAAGGGATTTTTTTGCAATAATTTTGCAAATCCTCTATGAGATGACTTTAGGACATTTTAGCAAATATTAAATATTAAATTAAGATTTGATTTAATTCAACATATTATTTAGGAACTTCAAAACATTTTTTAGATGCTAGATTAATACTAACATTCTATGATATTGTCTATGCTTTAACTAATTCCCTAAAATAATATATGGTCATTTTCTTAATATTCACCTCATGTGCTTTCCAGCCCATGAGGCATTTATGTTAAGTCTTATATTAAAATTACTTATGTATTTGTGTATATTTATGTACATGCCCACTCACAAATTGTAACTTCTTGCCAAACAAGTACCAAAACTTCTTTGTGTTGTTATTTTTCACTCATCCAGCACAGCCTTTTGCTTGTTGCAAGTCCTATATTTATAATTCCTAAATTAATTCTGACACTCATTGAATAATAATTCCAGGTGATTCTGTTGTGTATCTTTAGGTTCACTTGCAGAAATGCTTAATGGGTAAAATGATTCAAATAGGTAATAAACACAGATATTTTGAAATGAACCTATCAAGAAAATTTAAAGATTTTAAATTTATTTTTTGTTTTTCCTATGTTTTTCCTTCTTTTTTTCTGGTCCATGAGGTGATGAAACTGGAGCACATCTTAATATTGCTCTTCCATTTGTCTGCTTTTGTATTTTGGAGAAGTATAAAACTGGCCTAAAATAGAATTGAATAAAAGATTACAGAATTGGGTGGACTAAAAGTTTCACAAAACTTGCAAAAATGAAAGATCTACTTTTACATTTATTTGCTTTCCAGTTGTTCACCACCACTGAGGTGAGCAGAACTGATGTGCAAGTCCCTGTGTATACACAGGTGAGGGGCGTGTTTCATAAAAATAACAACAAATATTGCTCATTCATAATGCAGCAATCCTGAAGTTGTTCAGCTATGGATATCATATGAAAGTATATGTTAAACACATGTTTAACACGTAGGTTAATATTAATTAGTGCTACGGTTTGTGTCTAGATGTCCCTGCAAAGACTCATGTGGTCATTGTTGGGGCTTTTTCAGAGGTGGCTGGATCCAGAGTGTGTGACACCGGAATTGATTCATGATGCAGTGCTGGGCTCAAGGGCACTAGGGTTAAGGTGTGACTGATAAAAGGGGCAGAAGGATGCTGTTAGCGCCCCTTGTTCCGCTGCTCCCTTCTGGCTGTCACGCGCTGTTTCTCCTTGCCACCCTGCCTTGAAGCCAGCTGACTATGGCCTGAAACATCTACAAACTGTGACCTAAATGAACTTTTCTCCCTTTAATTTGGGGTGTTGGGTATTTTGTCTCAGCAACAAGAAAAAAGTAACTAAGAGAATCAGCATGGTTCTTTTGTTTTGTTTTATTTAATTTTTGTTGGGGGGGGTTGTTTTTGGAGACCAGGACTTGCCATGTGGTTCAGGTTGGCCTTGAACCCACTCTGTAGCCCAGACTGGCCTCGAACTTGCAGCAATCCTCCTGCCTCAGCCTACCGAGTGCTGGGATTACAGGCACACACCACCATGCCTGGCCAGCATGGCTCTTTGTTTCATTATAGAAACAAGCTGTTCTAATCCTGCTGACCCATCTTAGGGAATTCAATGCTCCATTGAATTCAGCTCAGTGTTGAAGGCCAAGTATTTCTCCTGTGATTTGGTGATTGTACAACTGTGTTGATCTTTCATACGAAAAATTCAACTATTGTTTTGGTTTGGATTTGTGAATTTATTATCCAGTTTCTATATTCTTTTAGCCTTTTGTTTCTTTTTGTCTAACCTGTTTTGTCCGTGTTTTCTGAATTTCACTGCTTATTAACATGTCAATCAGAGAAGTAGACATTTTAAGTAGAAAATATAGAGTTAAATTAGCCTATCATATCTAATGCTAATATGTAATCTTTATCTTTTCTAAATGTAGAAAAGTCAACAAACTGCTCACTTAAATGTGTAATTGAAAACATCTTTTCTGTAATACAAATGTTAACAATCTTGACAATGAAAAATTAAAATATAGCTCACAAAATGTGGTGGGAAAGCCAGTGATGTTTATGTTTTCCTTTTTTCATAAAAGGGGTTGAAATGCTTGCTAAAATTATGGGGGAAAAGAATGAATACTTTCCAGGCAAAAAGGCAACTAATATTATAATGTAATTAATATATATTTTTACAATTGAGGGAAAACAGAAAAATAATGCTAGTGTTATTGAGCTAAAGCTCCATCTTTTAAGCAGAAGATATATATATTGAATAACTTCGGTAAATATATAAGTAAACACATACTCATTATGTTGACTGGAAAAAGAAAAAAGAAAAATTGTCTAAAAATGATTCCTATAGGCATTAAGCTCTTATGCAAGAAAATGCTATTCTTTTACTTAATTCTATGGGTTTCTACACTTTTAATGTGTTACCACGTAGGTGTATTACTTCAGACTTATTTGTGTTAGAGGATACGAACAAACTTTTCTTCCCATAGAAATGCATGCTCAAATTTTGGATAAGAACAGATTAGATTCTAGAAATTCTCTGTACAAGAGTACAAAAGGAGGCATCCACCAGGAGAGGGGAGGTTGAGATCAGGTTGCTTTCTTTCTGTATGGTTCCCTGTTCACATATCAATGGCTTCCATAGGTCTCAGGGCCAGAAAGTACAAAGGGGACCAAGGGAGATCCATCTACAAGAGCAAGTATAGAGTGAGGACCTGCCCACTTTCCTCAGTGACTTTAAGACTGAAACAAGTAAATGATAGAAGTTATAAACTTTATTTCATAGGCATAAAGGAAAAATGAGAAATATAACCCAGGGAGAATAATAAGGGATCTGAACATAAAAGTAAATGAACTAGCAATTTACAAGATGGATAGATGATAGATAGACAGACAGACAGACAGACAGATAGAATGTTATGGTTTTGGTCTAAAACCTTGCCAAAGGCCATGTGTCAAACAGTTGGTCACCTTCCTGTGGAGCTTTTGAGAGGTGTGGAACCTTTGGGAGGTATGGCCAAGTGGAAGAAAGTAAGATCATTGGGAGTGTGCCCTTAAAGGAGAAATATGGGGACTTTATGTCCTAATAGTTTCCTTTGCCACTGTAATGTTCTGGCTCACCACAGGCCCAACAATAACAGGGTCAAGCAACCATGGACTGAGACTTCTGAAATTGTGACCCAAAATAACCTTTCCTCCTTTCAAGTTTTTTACCTCAAGTATTTTGTCACAATAGCAGAAAGATGCTTACCACAGATGGATTGTGTATATGTACATATATTACACACGTGTGTGTTTCAAGTAGATCAAATCAATAAAAATTTCCTTTAATAAATGAATAAGAATGTATTTTAGTGATATAAAGCTCAAATAAACCTGTACCCTTAAATAACTTGAGTAAAAACAACTAATTTTCCAGATGTTGTGGAACATATCTGTGATCCCAGCACTCAGGAGGGTGAGGCAGGAGGATCAGAGTGAGTTCAAGGCCAGCCTGAGCTAAGCTGTGAGTTGAAGATCAGCCAAGACTAGCCAGACCCTGTCTCAAAAAATAAAACAAAACAAAACAAAAAACAGCTAATTTGTCACTTGATGTGTATATATTCTAGCTAGAGGAGAACTACTTGATCCATGTCAAAGAATTGGGGATGTAACAGAGTAAAGGAAAGGTTACCGGCCATAATTCAGGATGAGGAAATTAAAGATAATCATAAATAGATATAATAAAGATCTGGATGGAAAGAACTCTGGAACATTTAGCTAAAGCAAGATTTGAAAATAATTTTCAGATTTATTTTTCAGCTTTATGTCTGCACTCAGTACACTTTGACTATATTACTTGGGAAGTGCATATTTCTGTAATGAAGAAATGTTATCACATTCTTTGATTCTCAATTCTGTAGGGAAAACTTAATATCTAATCACATAATCTCTTTTATAATTTATTCTCTGTGATCCTTGGAGTACAACATGACTAATAATGTTAAAGGAAGTAAGAACCATAAGACTATTAACATTTGTTGTTTTCATTATCCTCTTCTTTTTTTTTTTTGGTACCGGGGATCGAACTTGGGTCCTTGCACTGAATCCCCAGCCCCCTTCTTCTTCTTTTGGTTTGACTGTGATAAAAGCAATCAGTTTGAAACATACAAGAAATTTTGAAATGCATTATGCTTGATTTTCCTTGAGGGTGTTTAGAAAAAGTGACAGAAATAATATTTAAAAGAAAAGTAAACACTTTTACTGCTAGCCTTTTGAATTTCTTCCCAAACCTGAACAATTTGACAGTGATATTTCTCAGGTTATTTTGTGATGAGACATATTCCTTCTTTTTAAACTTCTAAGTGTTCAAATGAAATTCTAAAGTTTAGAATTACTACTTAAAAGTGCAATAGCTTATGTTAGTCTGATTTAATCTTTCCACAATGAATATATTTATTATATTATTACATTGTGTCTTATAAATGTATACAATTATTTACTAGTTTAAATTTTTTTAAACGGTACATATTGGTTGTTCCCATTAACTTTAGTATATAATATGAGAAAATTGATTTGAAAATCTTTTGAGATGAAATAGTTTACCAAATAAGCAAAATTAAATACCTTCAAAGGAAGAAAAACTAAAATTCAATGTGAAAAAAATTTCAGTGACAAAAGGTTAAACAGTATGATAAGCCATAATGTCAGTCAAAACCCTAAACAAAAGTCAAAGAAGAAAAAAAGAAGCTATGAAAGCTCATCTTGTATCATAGCAATCCCTATTTATTCATTTGCTCCTCAATATTGATAAAAAAAAAGAAAGAATAAGGTAAATAGAGCAACAAATAACCCTCATTAGTAGATATGCAAAGAGCTAAAGGCACAATACGCTCAAGGTGGGGAGGGAGCTTTTCTCTACATATCCCTCTCTTGGAAACAGTGCTACTGATCAGAGAGCCCGAAAAAGGCCAGGCGCCAGCTTTTAATTTATATTTAAAAACTTGCTATTGTTAGGGTATTCCGTTTATGGAAATTATTTAGGGAGGTTCCTACTGATGAATATCAAAGAAAATCACCATAAACCTGTGTTTTGAGTGTGTAGTGGGGAAGTTGCCATGGGGGAAGTATGGGTATCATCTTCCTTGAAAAATTCTTAAGGCATTTTATGGGTTATGTTTAATAATCTACTTTTTCAATTTAATTCTTCATGGGCGTTTAAAACAAGATTTTAAAGTTCAAATTTGAAATTAAGTAAGAATGTAGAAATCCCTCCCTTCAGAGAAACAGGAATTAAAGCCGAGTAATGTGACTTGTTCTCAGTCTAGTAGCAAAGTAATAATCACTCCATCCAAAATCACAGTCACAGCGACTGTGAGCTCAGCGTTCTTGGATCCATGTCTTGTGAAGTAAGCCAGCGATCGCAGTTGCTAGAGGGCTGAGCAAGGTGAGCCTGCACTTTGGTGCCTCCTTGTGGTTTAGCCTGAGAAGAAGGGCTTCAAGGGAGCACATGGATAGGTCCTGCTGGCTAATGGCTGGTGAGAAACTGCACAACTGGGCTTGCCCTCTGCCTCAGCCACTCCCAGTGTGCAAGACGTCCTCTGCTCCATTGGCCTGGGTCCCAGGGAGAGAGGTAACAAAACAGTACCCTACCTGTCGTGTTCACATGGCATGAGAGAGAAAATAGCATTCGTGTGCTGAGGTGCTAAGATTGGGGGTATTGGATATCACATCTTACCCGACCCTGAACTGACAAGAATCCATGGTACCTTATTCATTCTTTTTTGCGGGAGGGGGGGTACCGGGATCAAACTCGGGTCCTTGCGCTTGCGCGGCAGGTGGCAGAACCACTGGGCTAAATCTCCGGTCCCCATCTCATTCATTCTTTTAAACAAATTAAAAACTTGAACTCTGATGCTATTTGGAATGATGCAGACAAAAAAGAAGAAGAAAGCATTAGGGAGATAGAGTAACTTACCCAATTTGGAAATGTCATATCTGTAACTCTTAAACCTGCCTTTATTGAAATAAGCTCTCTATTTGTCTATCAGTGACTATTCAACCACATACATATAAAGTTCAGTTAGTAATAGATACTGTTCAATATTGAGAGAAAGAAAGAAAGAAATTCTAATCGCTTCTCGGCCTTTTGGCTAAGATCAAGTGTAGAAATTCTAATGCATGCTTAGCAGGTCTATTTACTATGAGTTTGCTGAGATTTGAGGAGCAGTAGTAATTACTCAGCATAACAGTCCCATTCTATATCTATTTTGGTGGCACAACGGGAAACACACAAGAGAGTTATGGAGGAAAGAAAAGACTTTACCAATGAGACCACAAGTTCTCAGACTAAAGATAAATGAAGGTGTTTCTTTGGACTATCTTGAAGAAAATGAGAAAAGTGAAAATTAAGCCCACTTAAACGAATTACCAACAGGGTACTAAAGATTCTGAGTGCTTTGTGATGCCCAGGAGTGGAAGTTACAGAATCATAATGAAAGATTCTAGACAACAAGCAGAGGTCAGAGAGGAATCTTAAAACCAACAGAGAGTACTAGTTAAGGATTGAGATAAAAGCCTCAATTTATGTACAGATGTATGCTTCTAACCACCCCCATACAAACTGAAAATGTTTTCATCCTTTTTCAACTCACCCAAAGAGTGACTGAAGGAGAAAAATGTGTTATTTTCTATCCTCTAACTTATCAGTATTTTCATGGATACTATGCAGGTTTTTTCCTAAAACATTTTCAATGAAGCACTTACCATTGTTTGCCATGTAACCAAATAAAAATATGACAAATATGGAGCATGACATTTATTTTGCTTTTAAATCTAATTTTAAAGATAGCATCTGTTTTTCTCATCAAATGAATTCAAATTGAATGACAATACATAAAGTAAGAGCAAGAGCCAAACAGAAAGAATGAGCAGGCTGGACAGGCTGCTCAAGGATTGAGCAACAGCAAGCTGGAGCCAGTTTCATGGAAGATATTAGGGTAACTCACCCTAAGGAAAGAGAGAGATACAGAAATCAGCACCCGAAACTCCTCTAAAGAACATAGGATGCTCACAACTTTTAAGATTGTTGCTGCTCTGCCAATAGAACAGCTATGCTAATAATGCAATTTATGATGGGTACCAAGTACCATAAGGAATCAGCTTGAGCAACTCTGGAGGGTACAGAGGCTAAGGTTAGACAAATGTCTGTGTGACCAAGTCCTGTGAAAATCTCCAGACCCCAAGAGTTCAGTGAGTGCTGTGGTTGGCAGTACTCCACGGATGTTGTCACACATGAATGCTAGGCGACATCAACATTATCCTGGTTACTCCACCGGAAGCTTCACATGTGGTCTCTCCTGTCCTTGTCAAATGCACTTTTGTTGTAGCTGACTTCAATCCATATCACGAAACACTGAGTACAACAGGATGGTCGTGTTCTGTAAATCTGAATGATTCCTTGAACCTGAAGGTTATCTTAGGCACCTCCTACTAGAAGATATTCTCAAAGGAGACATGGGAGGTTCCTACTTCCTACTCCAGAATATGAGCTACTCCATCACAACCACACATTATGACAATGTGGCTGTTTGAAGAAGCAGAAGCAGAGCATCCCATGTTTTCAACATGGAAAGCATAGGACATT
The DNA here is from genome assembly GCF_053883595.1 of Heterocephalus glaber. Classification (NCBI taxonomy): domain Eukaryota; kingdom Metazoa; phylum Chordata; class Mammalia; order Rodentia; family Bathyergidae; genus Heterocephalus; species Heterocephalus glaber. The sequence goes on along the minus strand of NW_028258142.1, from coordinate 8,170,571 downwards.
CAAGGACCTGAAATCATTTTTTCCATATGTTACTGTATATGTACAGAAAGACTTAAAATATCATGAGAAATAAACTATATAAACTGCTGTCTGAAGCAGTGTGGTAACATGGTCCACCATTAGTTCCCTGGGCCAGTGAAGTGTCTTGGATATGATTGCTCTGAGTTTCCATGCTTCAGTGCATTTGATATTTTCTGAGCTGCAATATGATCCGTAGTGGGCACCAACTGATTTCCCCTGGCAATCTGCAAGTTCACTTTCTGTAAGGGAAAAGGACAATTTCCGCATAACTAGTGTGGTCCGGGTCAAAGGAGCATTCCGAGGGTAGGAGAAGCACCATGTTCTCGAACTCTTCAGGAGCACATATGGAGGGCGAGCCATTTGAGGTTTGAGAGAGTTTATGAATTTATTGCTTGCTTTCACTTTACTATAAAACATAATTGTCAAATATATAAATAAAGTGAAATCTTTTATTGATAATCACAGCAAAGAATTACATTAAAAAATACACAAAATACATCTTAACAGCTATGCGGTTGCATATATGTTCGAAAAGCTTTGGAGGAAGCAGCTTTTAGGACCAGCCACCAACCTGCATTCACAATGGCACCCAGCACTAACACATCCATTTGACTTTTCTGAGGATAATACGAAGCTCAATGACACACAGACACAGATGACATTACTTTGTTTAGGCTTCTAAAGGGCATTTCGTATAGTATTGGAGATAAAAAGCCATTTTGAAATGCAGTCTCTTGGGGTTGTTGAAATCAAACAAAGTGCATTGAAAAGTGCTTAAAAGAAAGATACAAAGCACCTTGATTTTGTGGTCAATCCAAGGGACTCTTCTCCATGGCATTTGTTAATTTTTTATATATGCATTCATCAAATATCTATTTTTTCTAGCCTTTTCTGCATTGGTATAATAGTATCTCTTCATGCTGAATTCAGGAATGAGCTCACTGACCAGGTGACAGGCAGAGGCAGCAGCTTAGTTCCTGGGATCCCAGTTGCTCCTTGTGTTATATGCTGTTCACTGACAGCACTCGATGAAGCCATTGATCATAAGTGAAAGGGCATGGATATGACTGCACCGTGCCACTCACACCCCTAAACAGACTGGGCACTAAGTCGCTGGGTCCTCTCCTGCACTCAGAGGCAGATCTGTCACAGAGAGCAGCCACCTGTGCACATAGGAAAGACTCCTCTGTGGAATGAGGTGTGTGACACTCCCATGACCCCACGTACATGGGCAGGCTCTGTGACGCCTTTAAAGTGTGAATGTTTCCTGCCTTTTCAGCATGCAGTGAAAGTTTGCAAAGCCTTACAAATATGCCACAATAATCAAGAATTATAGAGAAAAGGTGGAATAAGCTTTGTTTGTTTAACATTTTCATTGGGACAGAGTTTTTAAAAACAGAGTTTTTTGATCTCACACATGAAAACATACTCATCTGGCTTATTTGCGCCTTGCCCTCTGATACCCCACTGACAGCAAAGCTGAGTTGGTGGGACTGAGTCTATGTGGCCTGCAAAACCAATACATTAGAGTGTTTATCATCTGGCTTTGTGTTGAAAGTTGGCTGATCCTTGTTCTATGATATAAACACAGTTTATTTTATTTTATTTACTTTTTTGGTACCAGGGATAGAACACCGGACTGGCAGGGCAGGTGGGGTGCCACTGAGCTAAATCTCCAGCCTGACAGTTTATCTTAACAAGAATTTTTTAAAAGATTAAAAATAATTACTGTGCATATAATTTTGTAATAAGTATAACTGATACTTAGATGAAAGACAGATGTGATAGACACATGTACAAGGTATATATGTGATAGATGTACAACTTATAAAAACACATATGTATGTATAATAGCGTATATTTTCATTAGGTTAAAAAAATCTTGTAACATAGAAGTCACAAGCAAAAACTCAACAAAAACCTGAGATATTTAAAATTATCTTTGTAAATGTAAAAGAGCATGATAAATTAATTTTCAAACCAGAAAAGACATAAAAGACAATAGAATATAAAAATAATATGTGAAATACACCTTCATGATTACTTAAAAATATTGGTTTTAGTCCTTACAGTAATAAACAGAACCCATGACATTTTTTCTCCCTCCTTCCTTCTTGCCCACCCTCCCTGTCTCCCCTCCCCCTGCTTCTCTCCTCCCTCCGATTTAATATAGCACTTCTCTGATGATTTGGCACAATTTCTCTCTCTAACAGGGACTTAAGATTTTGGATCTATTAGCAGTGCATACATTATTTATTAACTTACATCAGGAGTAATATTGCAATTGGCAAGCTCAGAAAGCTGCAGAAAATGATCATACCACTGTCATAGCTTGCATTGCTTCTTAGGAGTCCATGACAGATAAAAATACTGAAAAGGCAGCTTTCTTTCCTGACGTTTGGGTATGGAAAATATAACAAATTATTTGTTTCATTAACAATTTCCCCTCTGTTCATGCAGCAATAACTTGCGCATTAGGATGAAAGTTTAAAAGTACGCAAACATTAATCTCAAAATGCTCTGGAGGCTCATATGAATTGTTATAGGTCAGTTAGGGGAAATGCAAAGGTGTCTCAAAATGCTAGGTGTAGTGCTGTAAACTTTGGCAGGTGGTCCATAATGATAAGTCATGGCATCATTGTTAGGTTACACAGTTCACCTGTGATAACTGATGACAACAGAAGTCATTCTATACACTGCACTTGCTAATGCACTACTTGTTTTATGTACCTGCTACTATTCTTTAGGGGGCAGTAAGAAATGCACACATTTGGGACTTCATTTACAACAGATGATAGCTGTCTGGAACAAGCAGTGCATCACGTAAGTTGAGTGTGTATGTGTGTGTGTGTGTGTGTGTGTGTGTGAGAGAGAGATAAGTGAGGATGGATATGGCATGAGAAGCATGACTGGAGCCAGGGATGGCAATCCAGGAGATATGGGGAGGAAAACCCAATTGAGGAATGGTTGCAAAATGACAGAGTGCATTTCAGGCCAAAGAATGAAATCATAAAAGGAACAATGAAAAGCATGTAAATTTGGATAAAAGATTTTCTCTCCCTAAGAGTAAAGATATAGTCTAAATTTTCCATTTAATTGGAATTTCTCTGCATATCATCTATTTTATTAAAGTAACAGGAACTTGACCCATCTGACTGATGTGCTTAGATAGCTTTCTTTGGCTAGCTTTCATATAAAAATAGTGAAAGGTTATTTTGTCTCATTATTTTGTTTTACTCTTATTTTGGTGTTAAACAGAAACAAGTGAAGCACAAATGCTGAATGCATATTTAGAGTTTCTGGAAACAGACAATAGTAGAAAATGAATCCTACTTTTAAGGAGGCAGTTTAAATTTTAGTCTGCTAAGTGTAATTTAGGTGTGACATTATGTAAATATGTCTTCATGATTCACAGGGTTTTTAGAAGCTGGTTACCTTAGTGATTTTATTTATCGCTCTGACGCTGGCTGACAGTTGAAATGTGCTTGGGTACACCTGCTGGCATTTGCTAGTTTTAAACTAGGGAAAATTGAAAGCAAGTTTTGCTTCTAGGATTTGAATTTCTTTCCTATTTTGGCAAGTGGTGCTCAAACAGTGGAAGTAATCTCATTGTAAGGATTTTGTCTTAATATTTAGAGAAGGCTCATTAAAATCAGCATTCTCAGATAGTTGCATAAATTTAGATACAGACATAGACATACACAAATCTGCACCCCCACACACATGTGCGCACACACAAACATCTTTAGAAAGTCATGTACATGCTGTGAATCCAGACATTAACTCACACTGGAGTAAAGAATGGTTTATGTTGGAAGAAGGGAAACCTACCCTGATGTGGTAACACATGCAGGTGATTTCACAACTCTGGGAAGCAGAGGCAGGAGAATCACAAGTTTGAGCCCAGGCTGAACATCTAAGGGTTTTAGTGAGATCCTGTCTCAAAATAAAAAATAAAAATGGGTTGGAAATGTAGCTCAGTATGAAAGGCCTGAGTTCAATCTCCAATACCCACCTGCCAAAAAAGAAAAAAGCTGGAGGGTGACTACAAGGTGCAATGAACTCAGATTCCATCTTCACAATTCAAGTGTAATGCACACCTTTGTCCAGTATTAGGAGGCTATAGGGACACAAGCTTCTTGCCCCTCCATAATTCAGCTGGGTTCCATTGGAAGTCGCAGAGCTTGGTTGAGTTCACTGCCAGTCAAGGGCAGCTGACTCCAGCTAAATCCTTCCCCTCTGAATTAACTGTTTGTTCTCTTCAGCAAAGATATGCTTGGGTCCTCATTCTACAGTCCTGCCTGCTTGATCTTTGCCTAGTTTTGTCTCTTCCCACACTTGGAAGGAAGAAACACTGGATGTCCTGGGAGTCTTTTGTCTTTGCTGCACAGAAAAGCTTAGATCAGCCCAAGACTCAATTTCCCTCAAGTCTCTGTCTCTGTGTGTCCTTTAATTCCCATTTTCCTATCTCCCGGACATCACAGTTGCTTGGCTTGCAGCAGGCCAGGACCAATGCAGGGGTCTCTGGCAACTCCCATTACCCTTTCCCTATATTAAAGAAAAACTATTAAATGGTAAAAGTTGCATCAGACCAAAAGGATTTAATGAGTTATTAATATTTGCATTCATTATATAATCCTTGAAAGATGAATAGAAAATGGTCCTGGGCCAAGACTCCAAATGTATGGGTGTGGAGGTTCACATGTATAATCCCAGCACTGGGGAAGCCGAGTCAGAACTATCGCTTGGAGTCCCAGGCCAGCCCAGGCTACATAGTGAATTCAAGACCAGGCTAAACAACATACCCAGAACCTGTCTCAACAACAACAACAAAAAAACACAGAAAATTACAGATTTCCGTAAATTACAGTATGTTTTCTTGTTGGGATTAAAAGATGAATTATTTCCCACAACTCTGTTTCCCATTTTATGGAAGTTCAAAGTTCAAAAATTTCTGTAAATTTTTTGGAAGGTTACATTCCGACAGGCACCTCTTCTTCCAAATTGCTGCGGGTATAGGATTATTATTTCAGTTATGAATTATCTCCCTGCTGTAACTTGAGTTGTTCCCTCCTTCAGACTGGTCCATACTGATGTCCAAACATCATGTGAGTAGATACACACACACACACACACACACACACTCATGTGCACAAGAAGCCTGAGGTAGAGTATACAGGGATGGAGAGTGTGCTCTGGGAAAGGCAATTTCATCTTGACTATTTCATGTTTTCGTGCTTCACACCCCACACCCCTAGCCTCTGAGACTATCTTTCAAGCTCTTCCTTCTTCTCTTGTGTTTGTTCCTCTCCCTCCTGGCTTACTTTCCGAACTCCAGAATCCCTGTTACACTCAGGCAGCCCCAGGCCTGCAGGCTTGGTTTAGCCCTAGTTTGCATTTCAAACCTCTCAAGATGTTTAGCCGATCAAAAGGACTTTCTTGTAATAAGATCTTAGAAAGCAGCTGCAATTAGACATTACAACCATATTTATCCATTGTACAAGTTAAAATCAATCCCAGAAACAAATATTTTTCAATTAGAAATGAAAGGCTAAAGTGAAATTATTCTTAGGACTATTATGACTCATCATAGTCCCTCTCAGAAACACATGAAAATTTATTTCCACTCCTTTTCTCCCCAGAATTTTTTATTTCACTTCAACTCACCTTTTAAAAAATATTCAGCTCCTCTAGCAAATGCCTTTGTGTCCATTATTCCATAAAGGGAACTTCCTGTGTTTAACCAAGCACATTCTAAACCATGGGGACTCAAGGATCACTATTGATTCTTACCTTGACTGTAGGGCTAAAACTAATATAGGCTTTACTTTCAAAATCAGCAGTTCTGAAACTTTGGTTTTGAGATATTTTAATCTCCCTAAAAATCAGGGGGACCCTCAAAGAATTTCTGCTTATGTATTTTATATCGAGTAATATGATGGAGCTGACAGGCATAGTCTGTCAAAACTGATTTTTAACATCTGCTGCCAACTTTGCCTTCTGTGATTTCATGGGTACCTTGAAAATGGTCTGAGAGGGAATATTTCAATGGTGTGGCAGAGCCAGCTGGCCAGAATAATTGTTAATTTTTTTAGAACTTTCTCAAGACAGTCTTTAAAAGATTCAATATTTATAATTACGTAAATTTAAAACTAAATGAAATATTAAAAGCAAAAATAGTAACTATCCAAAGCTCACTATTTTTAAATTATTTTACTATTACCCATTCTTTTGAGATAAGGATGTATATCATGCTGTGCTACTGTGTATCTTTGGACTTCCTTTTCCATGATGTTAGGTTAGCCTTTTAAAAGTGACCACGGGAAGAATATCTACATGATAGAAATTGGCAAATTCTACAAAGCAAGGCTGGATTTATTGTCTTGGTGATTCAACAAAATGTAAACAATACAGTTTAAGGTTTTTAGACTCTGTGTTGGTTATGTTATAAAACTTGTAAAAAACAAGCTGAGGAAATAAAATTCTAGTATCAAAAAATATTAACTGATTGAGCTTAAGAGTCATTTATAAGAATACATGAAGTTTCAGAGCATTAATTTGTTGTTTTACAGTTGTCTCATCTATCTGTGTAAACATTAGTGCTGGAAGGGCTCTCAGAGAACTAGTTATTAAATATTTACTGTTACACCACTGGAGTCTTCCCCACAAAAAGTTTTTTCCCTTTGGAAGACAACCAGCTTGTCATCATACCACGGATTATAAAATTGTGTTATATTTAAAACATTAATATGTCTTACAGATATTAATATGAATATTTTCTAATAAGTAAAATGATAATATAGATATCACCATAGTTTGCATGCTTATTGTCTCCCAGTGGTCCATGTGTTAAACTTGCCTTCCCAGCTTGGTGCTATTGGGAGTAGGGTGGAAACTTTAAGAGATCCCAGTGGGAGGTCTTTGATCATTGGGCTTGTGGGCTTGAAAGGGATAGTGGGACCCTGGTCCCTCTGCCTCTCTCTTGCTGTGTCTCTGGCTTCTTCCCCACAGAGGGAACAGTTTTACTCAAGCCTTAGCTCCTGCCATGCTGTGCTGCCTCAGGCCTAGTGTAACAGAGCCAACTGTTGTGTACTGAAAGCTCTAAAACCGTGAGGCAAAATAAACCTTTCCTCTTTGAAAGCTGATTATCTCAAGTCTTTATCATATTGACAGAAAGCTGACTAACATAATCATTTAAAACTTATATTTTTTCGAAACAAAAAAGCAATTTATTGACACAAATGAAATTATTTTGTATTTTTGCGAATCTCTTTAAGGTCTAGTTTAATAAGTCAGTGGAATTCTTATATTTGCTTCTGGAACCAATCTTGTGCAAAAATTGTTTTATGTTAAATATGTAGGTAATCCAGTCCCACCAGTATGTGCAGTTTAAAATGGAGTAGTTCCTGGACCCCTGGCAGGTCTCAGAAGCTGCATCCTTATATCACATTTTAAGAATTGGTGCTCTACTGATGAGGAGTTAGAAATCTTATGTTTGAGTTTAGAAAACTCATGAGGCCACATTAAATTTCCACATTTAATTTGCATTAAATTTTGAGTGTGTGTATCTAATAAAGTTGCTGTGAACACTGAATTAGCGAAACATATACTGTTCTTTTTAGGGGAGATACTGTATCCTGCGAATTGCTGGTTAGGGTTTTGAAAATTGATAGATACTTAACCTTGTTCTGTGTGTTTCTGTTCAAAGGTACTTTATTTTATATATATATATTTTGGTATTGGGGATCAAACTCGTGTCCTTGTGCTTGCGCAGGAGGCGATGAAGCCACTGAGCCAAATCCCGGCCCACAGTATATATATTTTTAACTCATTGACATTGAACGGTTGGCCAACAACACTTTACCTCATGCCTGACTTCATTTTCTCTACAAGGCACCTCTCATAAGGTACCTTTCTTATGCTTGGGAACACAAGTCAGCCCTTCAGTACAATGTTTGGGGAACATCTTAAACAGCAAAGGTAAAACAACAACAACAAAACCACAATTATGTGGCACAAATAAGCTGATAAATGAGGTCTAGTTTACAGGGAGAGAGCTGAATCAAGAAGGCAAGGTGTCACCATTTGTAACCTCCACTGAGAATGGCAAGTAATGTCTGTTCTGGCTCTCAGTGGGTTCTTATATGGTTCCAACAGAGCCACCAAAAGATTTGGGGACCTACAGATACATGTAGTGATTAGGTGAATTAATGAATAGAGGATTCATGAATAATGAAAATATATCTACATGTTTATGGTATGGTTTAGATCCAAAATGTCTCCCCAAAGCTCCATGTTTGAAAGGTGACCGGGTCATGAGGGTGCTCATCAGTGGATTAGTCTTTGATGTGTTCATATCTAAATGCAGTTAGGAGGTGGGATCTAGTGGAGGCAGGTCATGGGGCATGACCTGGAAGGAAGCATCTCCCTCCCTTGCTCCTCTCTTTGCCCTCTGTTTCCTGGCTGCCTGGGTGCAGAAAGCTTTTTCCTGTACTACCCCTTTTTAGCATGCCATTCTGCCCTGGGACTAGCTAACCATGTACTAAAACTGGGAGCCAAAATAAACCTCTCTTTCTTTAATTTACAGGTCTTGTATGTTTTGGCACAATGGTGGGGACATGAATAAAATAATAGATTATATATTTAAGAAAATAGAAATGTATGATTTTATGTTTGATGTATAGCTACACATGCAAAGTAGGATACTTCTAATTTATTTTCTTCTTTTTCTTCCTTCCTTCCTTCCTTTCTCTTCCTTCCTCCCTTCCTTTCTTTCTTTTTCTTTCTTTCTGGTATACTAGGAATAAAATCTAGGACATTGTACACATTAGGCAGGCACTTTACTGTGAGTTATAGCCCTAGCCCTTTCCAATTTCTTAAAATAAGAGAAAGTAAGGCATATTTTCAAAGATGTTCTTTATCTAAACTAATACAGATTTTAAAGTCTGAATTATCAATACTTCAAAGTGAGGCAGATTTTAAAGTCTACATTATCTATATTCCAGAAATATTTTAAGCACAAATTTTAATAAGGAACCCTAGGTACAAGAACATTACAAAGAACTGATCAGTTATACTACATGTAAAAAGTACAACATTGGCCATTTCTTCAATCAAAATCAAGGCATATGCTACTGGCCAAATACGGTTGAAAAGAACAAGCTGATCAGTACAGATCCTAGGAAAGAGAAATGAGGAAAAAGTTGGAGAAAAGTGAAAAATATTACCCAGAAGGTAGGTAACAAAAAAGAATAAAAATGGAGAAATTGATGAAGTAAAAACCACTCCCTTAATTGCAGAGGAAGAAACTACATAAACAAATAAAATGAGGTGTAGTGGCATATGCTTGTAACATCAGACCTCTAGGAGGCTGAGGCAGAGGGATTAAAAAGTTCAAGGCCAGCCTGGGCAATTTAGCCAGATTCTATCTCAAAATAAATAAATATAAATAGGGCTTGTGATGTAGCTCAACCCTCATTATTGGAATCAACACTCAGTATTGAGAGCATAAGGTGTGGGGGAGGGATAGAATCATTGGTACTTTGGCAATTAGTTCTACATTTTCTGAGAAAGCCACAAAGTGCAATTCTGATAAGAAAAGGTAAAACTACTACTTCATTCCATTACTTTATATGGAGATGCAGCATAGACAGCAAATGCAATCACAATTTCCAATACTTTATGCAGTTATATAAAAAGAAATATCAGGGTGGATCTAAGTAAATTATAGCAGAATGTCAACCATGTGGCATCTTCTTATAAAATGATAAAAACAATGCCCACAGAAAAACTATGTCAGAAATAAGAAATAGCATCTTAATTTGAAGGGATGAAAATATTTTTCAAATGTTATTAATCAATTTAATGTGAGAATAGCATCATCACAGAATATTGAAACCAGGAACTACCTTCTATATTATTTAAAATGAATGTCTCATATTTTAATCATATAAAGAGTTGGTTTGATTTGCTATTACACATATTGCTAATATTAACACTAAACATTGCTCCTTACATCTTGTCAGAGAGGCTTTTGCATTGTTTATGAATTAACAATCTATGCTATGGTTTGCCAAGATACAGAAACTTCAAGAAGGCATTTCCCTCATATTCTGCATTATATAAAGGCTTTGCAACATTGAACATGGTTCACCTGAGATTTTGCCATTGGTAAGACATGAGGATATTTTATCTTACAGAGTCATTGAAAATAACAATTTAAGAAGAACATTATGCAAGGGTATGAATATATTTTCAAGACTGAGACTTCAGCATTTCAAAGTCATGCAGTGAATGATGACTAATGGAATCTTTTAGGTATAATTAGAAATTTAAAATTTTTAAAATAACTTAGGATTATTTTAAGAAAAGTATTTCTGACCATAGAATGGATCTTGAAGAGTTTTCAAATGTCAATTTATTTTCCTGCTTTCTGAATGATTGTCAAACTTATCCATGGCAGTAATCAATGAATTGATTGTAACTTGAGTTGGAATAGTTTCACTGTATGTGTACTATTTCACTTGAGACAGAATCTCACTAAATTGCCCAAGCTGGCCTCCAACTCATCATTTTTCTAACTCAGCTTCTCAATATCTGGAACTGCAGGTATGAGGTATCACATTTAACTCTAATTTTATTGTTTTTGATGATAGAAAACTAATAAATACCACTTGTAAAGTTATGTAGTTATTAGCATATTGTTATCATACTTTTGTTGCAAATTTTGGATTTATTACAAACATGCATTACTATATTTCAATATAGTATATTTCAATATATATGAAAAATAAAGTTTTCTGAGTGATTTTTACTGAAAATGTACATGTTTTTGAACAAAGTAATATGAGAATTTTATTACTCCTTCCTCATTTTTGTCTACTCACAATATTATTTGAAATTTAAAAATTTTATGTAACAATTTTCATAAGAATACTGCTAAATTCACAACTCATATTGTTCCATAAACAATATTGGACTTTATTGGAGTGTGGTAATGTGATGGTTAACCTTGATTGTGAACTTGGTTGGAAGGAAACTGCCTAGGGAATAAATAAAGTACATTACTGGCTTATTGGTTAGGGTGTTTCTGGAGATAACTAGCATGTGGGACAGCATACTCAGGCAGGGGAGGAAGGGACCCAACCTGAATGTGGATGGCACCACCAAGTAGTATGGGAGCCCAGATGGAACAAAAAGGGAAGAAGGAGGAAGCCCACTAGCACATACTCTCTCAGCCTCTGTCATGAGCTGAGTAGCTTTCCTCAGTCACCCCTTCTGCCATGATGTTTATGCTCCATTAGAGGCTGGAAAGCAATGCAGCCTGTCAACCATGGACTGAATCTCTGAAGCCATGTGGGAAAATAAGCCTTTCCTCTTTTCAGCTGTTATTCTTAGGCATTTTGTCACAACAATACAAAGTCAACTAACACAGGTGTATTAATTGGGGCAATAATACCTGTTATAACAACAATAACAAAGAACATCTCTAATGCTTTATGGTTTTATCTAGAAAAAAAGATCATTGCTTCTGTCTCATAAAATCCAAAAACATATTATTTTGGCCAGCAAAGGAGTTTTCTTCTAAGAGGTAATTCAGAGATCCAGATTATTTCTGCTTTATGGCTTCAACAAAGTCACCACACTTGTCTTCAGAGATCACTGGAAGATGTATATGTAGGAAGGAGACAAGTATCACTCATGTGCAGACTCCATTATTAAAACTTCACAAATAGCTCCACCACAAAAAGTGGCCTCATATGGTTCAAGATCAGCTGGAAACTGTAATTCAGGTTTGGTTGTTAGTATCTGACAAAAAACCTCTATTATTTGAAAGAAAAATTGGAGAGAAAGGCTAAGACAAATGTATTGTAGCAAATGAACTACAAAAATTTTACATGTATACTGATATCTTATTAAAAAATTAAAAGAGAAGGAAGGGGGAAAAGGTGAAAAGTTGAACAGTGGCTATTAATTTACAGTCAGAAAGAAGTAAGAAGTTCTGCTGTGTTATTGCACAGTAGGGTGACTACGGACAGCAGTAATGTACTACATATTTCAAATCCTGAAGATTCTTAATGTTCTCACTATAAAGAAATGGTAACTATTGGAGGAGATAGACATATTTAGTTTGATTTAAACATTTAAAAATGTACACATGCATCAAAGCTTTATATGGTACCACATCAATATGTATGATTTCCTTTTTTAAGTATCAGTAAAACAAAAAATTTCCCTTAAAATCTAATTCTAAAAACTTGAGAAAAATTTAAAAAGTGAGAGCTGGGGATTTAGCTCAATGTTTTTGCCACCTGCTGAGCAAGCACAAGGACCTGAGTTCGATCCCCAGTACCAAAAAAAAAAAAAAAGGACAAAAAAAAATTTAAAAAGTGAAATAATAAGCAAAAATAGTAAAAGTATCATAAAATATAGTTTTACAATCCTAAATACCTTACATTCTACTTCTTCTCTTCCTTTCCCAGCCTCAGGCAACCAAGGATCTTTTTATAACCGCCATAGTTTTGTCATTTCCTCAGGTCCTATAGTTGAAATTATATGATATGCCCCATTTTCAGATGATCTTTTTCATTTCAGCAACATGCTTTTAAGTTTCCCCTATTTGTTTTCATGGTTTATTTATTTTTAAGCATTAAGTGATACTCCATTTTCTGTGGTACCACAGTTTTTATCTACTCAACCACTGAAGAGCATGTTAGTTGCTTCCATGATTTGGAAGTTATGGATAAGGCTTCTATAAAATGTGCACACAGATTTTTGAATAGATCTGTCTTCAGATCATTTCACTTAATATGAGTAAGTGTAGTAACTGTATCTTTTGGTAAGAGTATGTTTCATGTTGCAAGAAACTATAAAAATGTCTTCAAAATGCTTGCACCATCTTTGCATTCCCGCTAGCAATTAGTAAGTTCTTGTTTCTCTATGTCTTCATCAGCATTTGATTTTGTCATTGTTTTGGAGCTTCATCATTGCCATAAGTGTGTAGTGCCATCTCACTGCTACTTTTTTTATTATTGATTTCACTGGTACATTTTAGGTATACAATATAATGACATTCATCATTGGGAATTCACACCTTTACATAATCTATCTTGGTTCATATTTTTCCCCATTCCCCTGCCCTCCCTTCAACCTCATTGCTATTTTAATTTATAATCCCCTAATAGAGTGTGAAGTTGGTCATCTTTTCATATGCCTAATTGCCATCTATAAATTCTCTTTGATGAAATATCTGTTTAGATATTTTGCCCATTTTAATTGGCTTGTTCATCTTTCGTTGTTGAGCATTAAGAGTTCTATGCATAATTTGAATAATAGCCACTTATCACACTTATCATATATGTCTATTGCAAATATTTTCTTTCTATCTCTCATTTGTCCTCCCATTTTCTTTATATCATCCTCATAGAGTAGATGCTTTTCATTTTAATGAAATATCATGGATTTCTGTATTTGGAGTTGTAGTTTTAAAAAATCATTGCCACAGCCAAGGTCATTTTGATTTTTCTACTATGCTATCTCTTAGGGGGATTTTAGTTTAGACACTTCTTCTGAGGACTCATGCTGCCAAAGGAACAAGTAAATTGGGTGGTAGCTGGGAGGGGGTGAGGACAAGAACAAAATTAATTGAAGTGATTGTGTCAGAAGCAAGGCCTCACTGAAGCACATCCTGTGGTGTGGGTGGTGATCAGATCAGTGCCCAGATGGAGGGGCAGCCTTAGACAGAATCACAGCTCATCCTGTGCTCATATGTGAACAGCAGGAACACCAAGTATGTGGGTGCAGATGCTGGAAAGTGAATGGATGTGACAGTGGGAGTTCGCAGAGTTCTATTCTGAACCTTGATCTTCTCGTTGAATAGAAAATAGACAAGAAAAATGGGAAATTGTACTGGGGTTTGGAGAGTGAACAAACTAAAGTGGGGGAGTAAATAAACTTGGGAACTATGAGGTGGGGTGCCATAGATTATTGAGGGCCTGTTTGAAATTTTCAGTGATGAATTTCCAGTCCTCAGAGTTGTGTGTATTTCTTTGGCTGTATTCACTACAGAGATTCAAGCAAAGAAATGGAAATGGAAAATCATCTCAGGCTATGGTTTCCTCAGGTACAATAAAATAAGAGTGCCAGAGTTGAGAGTGCATTTATAAAAGTGATCATACTGAAAAACCATGGATGTAAGAGAGGTAATTAAGGGGAAGAAGTCATTGAAATGTGGGGTCTACAGATTGGAGAACCTGGAAGCGTTGACAGGTGACTAGACCTATGCTGCTAAGGTGTGATCTTGAGGTATATGAAGTGATGCTGACTTAGTTGAGGAATGTGGTGCCTGATGCTGAGATGATACAGGATCTGCCATCGTAGGTGGTGTCAATGAGAGGGAATGGCCATGGAAGTGAGTGAGAGAGATTGGGTATGTGCATGTCAAGATTATGAGGATGTGATTTTATATAACTTGCAGACTGAGTATTGATCTTCCATATTAACAGTCAAACCATTATAAATGTAAGACAGTGATATTTTGGGCAGAAAGGTAATGAGTCAGGAACTAAAGACATCACTGGATGGAGAGGAATCACTAGGAGAAATGCATGTGACAGTAATAGTGAGGAACAGTGATTGATGTAATCTATCAAGATGTGATTCAAAGCTAAAATTTTTAGAAAGCAGGATAGCAGTATCCAGAACCCAAGTCAGGAGAAGACAGGTGTTCTACAGTAGTAAGAGGGTTATGGAAAAAAGAAGAATCACGACTTCAGAGGGTAGGAAAGCAAGTAGAGCCCTTAGGAAGATCCTCAGTGAAAGCCACTAGAGCTAGGAGGTGAGGGAGAAAAAAAACATGGAGAAAACCATGGAGAAATTGAGGATATAGGGAATATTGCTGATGATGAACTGGGATTCTCAGAGGGTTAGGAGTAGGATTTGCAATTTAGGAGAATTGAGAAAAGGAAGGAAAATAGGAGATATGAAGAGTTCCGATGACTTAAAAATCATCTCTAGGTTAATTTTATTTGCTAACTGATGGAAGTAAAGCACCTAATTCTAAAGTAGACTACTAGAATAGCATAAACAAAGGCAAGGTAAAAAGAAACAAGTCTTTTCCTGGATTGCAGCATGCATTTATCATTATCACCAGTCTTTCATTTAATTCTAGCAGTTAATCATGTTATTCATTCAATAATATTTATCAAGAACATCCTAGAAGCCAGACTATATGTTAGAGAATGAAGTAGGCAAAACATTTTTACCTTAAAACTAAAACCAAACTTAAACAAAAACTTAATCTTAAAACTTGGGAGTTCAAATTGGTTGCATGTGTAACCCTGGAGTATTTATATGCAGCCACTCATGTCAGTATATCCTTTACTGGCCTTAAGAAGTGTGATAAGTGTGATTTATTAATGGGAATTTTGATCTCCTCCCCTTTGTTCAGGATGTGAGCCTTCTGACATGTAACAGACTATGAAAGAACAGCTGGTATGAGTTGACCATGCATGTTTCACACGTGTCCTCACTTCACAAGTGTCATCACTGGGGGCACAATATTGTACCCAACCAAGGTCATGTCTGGAGTGCTTGACCTTTTGTCAATGTGGGAAGTTTGCATTTGATTATGTCATTATGAAAGCGCAACTAGAAAACAAACTTATTAAAATGAACATTCTCACTTTTATTCGTGTTGTGAAAAATGAAATGAGAAGATATTAGCTTTAAAATTCCAAATCTGAATTTAAATGAATTCTCCTCAATATTATTGTATTAGAATTTTCATGCACTTCTGGCAATACCAGAAATTAGTTCCATTTCTCAAAACAATGCCAGTCAATTCAGCTCCAAAATCCTTGTATTAAGAATCAGTTCTGTGCCAGATTCCATATTCAATTTGATGAAAAGGAGGTAAATACTGCTTGGATATTTTTCCCTACAGGAGCTTCCAGTATTTTGGAAAATTACTCAGAAATATATTTTAAGAATTTTAAAGGTAACTATATTTGCTTAATCAAAAACTCTGTATCTAGAATCTAGCAAGGTGTTAATTTTAGCTAATGAATGTTACATGCATGTACAATTGTTTCCATTCCAGAATTATATATAAAGACTTGAATACTTGGAATAACAGTAAATACTTTAGAATATTATGCTGAATTCATAAAAAGTTACACTCATTTAAAAATCCAATTACAATGAATGTTAATGGTAGTAGAGATGTTTATAATAAATTATTGGCTGGAAAAACATCTAGTTTCAGTATTATACAAACTTATGTATTAAATATGGAAGGATAAAAAGAAATAAGATAATACATTAGCAATTGTTATCTTTAAGGCATTTCAGTTTTCTCATATATTCCTTGTCTTTTTTTAAAAAGATACTGTACAACATGTATAAATACCAAATAGTTTCTCTGGTGTGAGAAACTGAAAGTGTAAATAAGGACTAAAATGTAGAATAGGTAATGTGAAATAGGAAGAAAAGGGGCAAAGGGGAAGGAAGTGGGAGGGCTAGGGGAAAGGATAGAAGGGAATGGGATTAATATGAGAAAATGGAAAAATAGGGACAAAATCTTTGTAAATAGGGAGGAACGGAGGGGTTGAAGGGAGGGCTGGGCAAGGGTGAAAAATAAGAACCAAGAGAGACTATGTAAAGGTGCAAATTTCCAATGATGCATGTCATTATATTGTATACCTAAAATGTACCAATGATTAGAATGAATAATCGGTAATGTAAAATAGGAAGAAAAAGTCCAAAGCGGTAGGGGTAGTGGGAGGGGCAGGGGAAAGGACAGAAGGGAAAGGAAAAATGATGAGAAATGGAAAAAATGGAAATAAAGTCTTTGTAAATAGGGAAGGGTGGAGGAGGTGAAGGGAGGGCTAGGAATGGGGAAAAAATAAGAACCAAGATGAATTATGTAAAGGTCCAATTCCCAATGAGACATGTAATTGTGTTGTATACCTACAATGTACCAATAAAATAATTTAATAAAAAAAAGTTACTGTACAATTGTCATAAAATATTTTTGTCACAAAAGACATATTTTAACATATATAGATGAGGAACTTTTTTCATGTTATCATTTTATAGTAATTTGCTCCTTATTTTTATCACACTGGTATATCATTTTGTAAGAGTTGAGTGAAGCAAACAAAGATATCTGAGCCTAAGTGAAGTCTGAATCATTAATAAGTCTATGCTGACCCCTCTTCTCCTCAGCAAAACCTCCTTTTGAATGTAAGCTTCAACACTAGAGAAAAATAATTGCACTGATACCCAATATCTAAAGCCCTCCTTCACATTGTAGTAAATAAGCACTCTGGTATTTCTCACATACATTAGCTTGTGAGGCAGCTCCATAGGTAAGAGCTGAAAATCTGCAGGCACTCTCTGAAGTGGTCCTTACTGGTCTCCTTTTATTTCTGGTGTATCTTCCACAATGGTGCAAATAGATTTATCACAACCCATTTCATTTCCATCTAATGACTTGCACATTTAAAAATTATATAGACATAAAATGTTTTTTGAGAATGATGAATACTTGTAATAGCAAGTGCTAAGAATAATGTTGTTAGAATTGATATTTTAGCATTGGAAAATGAAGAAAAAAATAAGACCACTTCAATTACTGTCCCAATCATAGATTAATAACAATGTGTCATGCTTCAAAGATCATGGCATCACAATATTTGTAGTTAGCAAATAGAACATGAGGGCTGCTGTGTCTGTGTTATGTCTTCCTTGCTCCGTGAGCTAGCCATTTGCAGCTTTAATTTACTGATGCGTAGAATGAGGATTTATTACCTGCAGTGCTGTGATAGGGCCAAGGGTCTGGTATAGTTTCAGAATTCAATAAACAGTAAATATGATCTTAAAGAGTTTAAAATTTTAATATTGAAGTTATCATATAAACTTTACCATGTTAAACATTCACATAACCCTACTGAACCATGATCAATTTACAAGTATTTGCAAGGGAATTACTGCTAGATTTTTTCAAACAATTTTCATCCAAGTATGATGTGATGTGTACATATAAAATACATTCCTTTTATAATATTGAGGTAACAGAGGCACCATGCAACAGCTATAAGCCTCATGGTTTAAAGCTCCACCACGAGGAGAAGAAGTTTAAGAAAACCTATGCTAAAATCGAACAATTGGCAGGGTCTTTCTGCCTATTGACCAGCATATTTTTTTACCCGCTTCTACTAAGTATGCTTATAAAGTTCTGCTTTTGAGAAACTTCACATTTTAGTGTTCTTTTAATATTTTATATTTAAACTATTATTTGTTTATTAATTGTGTAAATCCTTATCATTAAACTATGGAATTTACAGTGCAGGAAGGGGAAGAATCTCACTTCATAGACCTTCAGATTATTCTCTTCTTAGAGGTTACTTAATATGATATCTGCCTAAAAGTGTAATAACAATAGAAGTTTATGAAAATTTTTATAAACTGTGTTCATTTGCAATGCATAAAGAGTAAAAAACCCCCAAAATGATGGTGCTTAACTTCTTGAAAGCACCCTTCACTTTTCATTTCTTTCAAACAGTGTAGAAGTTAAATTTAATCTAATCATGCTGCCCTTTCACTCAAATGAAACTCTTCTCATATTATCAAGTTTTAGTTCCAGTCAGAACCTTACAGATAAAGTACAATATTCATATCTTTTATGCCCAGAATTTAGCTCAAGGACTGTCCACAGTAGGTATCTATTTATTGTTTTTGATTATGAAATCATGAGACCAATAAATGAACTGCTGGAGTAACAGAATCCTATGACAGCCCTTTTACAAATACAACTATTGCTTAGAAGATGGTAAAATCTGCTCTGAAGCTTAGCACATAAATTATTCTAATATGGACAGGGATTCTCACCAATGATTTCAGGTTTCCAATAGCATAATAAAAGTATGTTGTAAAAACATACATATGTGCGTATAACTTTCTTTAATAAAAATGATTTTCTTTTAGTTGATGTAGTGCTTTAGATAAGCTTTTGGTGTCATTAAATCTAAATCAAAGGTCTAGCAACTTCCAGTTTCGAAAGCACAATGTATCATTGATCTGGGAGAATTTAGGTAGGTGGTAGAAACCAGTAATAAGCAAAAAAGGCCACTCAATTTTTTTTCAAGGCCTTTCTAAAACCACTGGATTGACTGATGTAAAAATTTCTTGACATATTATTTTTGACTGGATTTAATGAAGTCAGTTTTGGAATAATGAAGTGGAGAATTTAAAGGATAATAAAAATAAAATATTTTAGAAATTCAATAGATTAAAATTAATACTTCTGAAAAGAAATGTGAAACATTTTATTCTCTTTTTTTCATAGAAGGTTCAATTGTAGCAGTTCAACCTACTCATTTAAAGATTATAGTATAATATATACATATGGACAAGAAAAAAATAAAAGAAAACACACAGGTCAGGAATAATGATGCTTTCAAAACAAACACACAGCTCTCACAGAGCAATACACCCATGTCTTTGTTGAGTACTGACACTATGTTCCTTGACAAACTCCAGACAGGTTCCTCTGAGCCCTTCTCTCATTGAGACTTCAACCTTAACCTCTGTCCTGTCTTCTACCTGGCTAACTGCATCATAGCTAGAATCCTGCTAACTCAGTTTCCTGAGAATCCTCTGACACTTAATCACCTTGATTGTTTCAGTCCTTGTCTTGCTCTTAGCAACAATCCTGTTTGGTCAGTTAAGCAACAACCACCCAATCTTGATGTCTCCTCTTGATAATTTTCTGTCCACTGACCATCTCATTCTGCTCTTTGGATATAAATACCCAACTGTCCTTGTTGTTTCAGAGTTGAGCTCAGTCTCTCTCCATTATTGTATTTCCTATTATAATTGTCCTGAATATCCATTCTTGTTTTAACAAGTTTCAAAACTTTTTCTTTTATAGTATACACTGTGGAACAAATTACTTAATCATAGGGCATATACAGACTCATCTTAATCAATATTTCCTATTTTCTACAATGAGAATATAAATTTATACTACACTTGATCTTAGCCAAAAGGCCAAGAAGCAATGGGAATATAAATTTATATATCCAACATTAATATAAGAATTTTCAACATTCTTCATGTATGTCATGAATTTTAGCCATTGATAATTTGGTTGTTGAAATTTAGTCAACTTTATTGCTTAATTTTATTTTCCTGGTTACTTATGAGATTACCTACATTTCCATATGTATACTGACTGGATTATTTGAATATCCCCTTTATGTGTATATATACTGTATCTGTTCCTGCCTGTTCATGTGTTTTAGACTATTTTATCATGAATTTTATCTTTGTATTATAAAATTAAATTTCTACATATTCTGCAAATCAAACTTTGTTTTTATATGTGTTACACAATGCATTTTAAACTCTTTAATGTTGAATTTCAGGGAAGAAGAGTTTGTTTAATGCCATTCTGGTAACAATTTTTTCCTATCACTTTTTTAAAACTTGTAAATACTTTTTCTAATTGCCTCTTTAATTAGTTCATGTGGATGTGCATGTGTGTGCACGTGTGTGTGTGTGTGTGTGTGTGTGTGTGTGTGTGTGTGTATTGAGCTTATATAATCAGCCTCTGGGGAATTTAATTTTTTGTGCACGATATGCAGTAGAACTCAGGGTATTTTGTTCTTTGTGATGAGATCCTCTGGGCCTACCCCATTTGTGAAAGGACCACCTCGTCTTATCTCATAAACCAAGCGTCCATGCACAATGAGTCTATTTGAAGGTTCTCTATTTTTTCACAAACTCTCATCTACTCTTGCATCAGAGTCATATGCTTTATACTTTGCCTTATATATGGCAGCACAAGTCCTCCCACATTCTTCAAGGATACTTTGCCTATTTTTAGATCTTTGCATTTCTATGTAGATTTTTAAAATAGCTTGCCAGGTTCCATTTTAACATTGTCACTTCAATTGAGATTTTATTAAATATGTAGACAATTTGGGATGGTGTGACATTTTTGCAGTGTTGACTCATACAATGCATAAGCATGGTATACATCATAAATTATTAAACATATCTTAAATTTCTTAAGATTGTTTCAGAATTTTCTGACATTCTGTGGATCTTTTGTTGTATATATATTATATATAGGAATACTCTAATTTCATTAAATTCAATGGTTATATACTATAAATTGATAAAAAAATAATAAATATTGAAGCTAGTGCCTAGGAGAAATACAGGATGAGGTTCCTGTGAGCCTCTAGCTATAACATTTTTGCCAACTGATCGCTCCTTTACTTTGTATAATATATGCTTCTGTTTAAAAATACCTCATTTAATACGTATTGTGGATTATTTAATACTGAACTCACAGACAGCATCATGAGTGATCTAATCTATTTCTTTTCTCTGTAAAACATATCACACCATCTCGTGCTTAGCACACTAGACAACATGCTAATGATTTACTTGGAGGCCACTTTAAACCAAGAGATCATCAGCAAAAAACACAAAGATGTTTTAAAAATGATGTTAAGCAGACTACAAAAGGGACATTTGCTGAAGAGGAAAGCACCTGGGAAACTGTGCATCCAATAATTTAAATTATTCATTGTTCTACACCTGTCTATTAATGACTTTAAAATAACCACAAGTATTCATAATAGAGTCACAAATAAATAAATACAGTATCCACAAATTATGAAAATTGACCTGATATTCCTGATAATTTTACATATATATAAAATGCCTTCTTGTTTTTCGTATGCAAGTCCTGTTTGCAGGAACACAATTGATTGTTTAGAATAATGTTGAGTGTAGACAGCCAACTCTTGAAATTCATTTATTAATTTCAGTTTATCTGTAGACTTCAAATTTTGCACAAATATAATTTTTGTTGTCTGTGAGGCTAACACTTGCTCTGTTGTTTGGAGTAGAACTAAGGGTGATTACAAAGTATATAAGACCTATGGAGTTTATAACACAGCTGCAATTTAATTATTTGGCCTGGAAATGTCTTAAATTGATACTAATTGCTAGTTCCTTATGCACCTTGTAGAAATAATAGAATATCAGCTCTGAAGGACGAGAACAACATACTTAACCTTAAATCCTTTCTAAAAACGTAATTTGAAACTATCAGTTATATGTTGAAAGGATTAGACATACAACACAGGACAACATGAAGGAGAAACAGCAGAAGCAGCAAGTAGTAGAAATAGACCCATCTGTGTTCCAAATATTGGAATTTGGGGGTAGTTTTGAAATGCTTGAAATGCTTAATGAAAAATGAAAAAAACAAATGAACACAGTTGGCAAATAACTACAAATTATAGAAATAGGACATGGATAGTTTTGGACCATAGTAAAAACTTTAAAAAATCAAGATTCTGTGAATGGAAAATACATAGAACTGAAAAAGGAACATTTAAGTAGTAGGCAGAGTCAAAGAAAATTCAGAGAACAAAGCACAGAAAGTCAAAAGGAGATGGAAAGAAAGATTATAGGATACACACAGGATTTTGTGGAAAAGTTTAATATATATTTAATTTGATCCTAGATGAAAAGGAGAAAGAATGGGAAAAATCTTTTATTTAATACAGAGCTGCTGATCATTTTTCAAAGCTGAGAAAGGATATACCTTTGTAGAGTGAATAAGCATTTTGACAGATAAATATATTTACCTATTCTTAAGTAATTGGAAGACCATAGAATACTTTAAGACTATTACATCTCTCCAGATGTACATGTATTTTTTGTCCAGTATTGTAGTATTCCTTTTAAAATCTTAGAAATCAGTCATTATTATGTTTTATACAATTGGTGCTTGTTTAGCTCTGCACATATGTTTATTTCCTTCAATTTTCAATCCATCTTGCATCTTAGGACCAATGCAAAGAGCACCTCCTCTTTCAAATTAAGAAAGCACCTGCTGGGGGATGCATTATGTTCATTACGTTTATGTCCAAATGTATACTACTGGACAGATGCTACTACATACCTTGACAAATAAAGTAATATGAGAAGATGCCAAGTTAAATAAGGTGGCTCAACCTCAATGAGCCCTTAATACACTTGATTCTCTACCTATAGATGAAAGGTAATAGATATTAAGTCAATATCATATAAGATAGGCTTTTAAATTATTTCATGACTTCGTGTGTTAGTATATATTTCTCTCCAACTTCTAAAAAATTTATAGTCATTTAGAGATAAAAAATAAATTTTCAAGATATTAACTTAAAACAAAACAATCATTTAGAAAAATCAGAACTATGGATCTACTGCAGTTGATTGATTTAATAAAGCATTTAAGCAAATATGTGGCCACAAGTATTCTGAAATTCATAAGAAAATGTTAAACATCAGTGTACATGCTTCAGGAGAAAGCATAAAAATACATCATAGAGAGGATGAGAGAGGCTTAGGAGATATAATAGAAAGTTGCAAATGAATAATTTGATTTATAGGCAAAAGGCAAATTAACGCCTCCTCGCTGACATTATTTGAGCTAGGAGAGGCATGGAGTTAGGGGAGAGGATTATATCACTCCAGGTGATTTTCTTCCATAATTAAACTTCTCCACACTCTTCTGTTTGTTCAAGTGTCAGCATAGGGACACACTAGCCATAAGACTTGGTGGCACTAGGAAGCAAAAACATGTTTTTGACATGAAGTGAGAGTTGTAAAGCATCTTTTTCTTGGGGAGAGGTTGCATGTGGATTGTACTGTGCTAATGCTGAACAGAAGATTCTGAGTTACATATCTGACTTCTGTTTTTTAATACATGTATCCAGTTGTACATATGTGATACACATCACTCCCTAAAGAGCTGGGACCTCATGCAACCAGTCTAAAGCCAATGCTCTCAGACTGTAAAAAATTAGCACTGGAAGATGTAGGTCACCCTTAGTTTAAGCACCAAACTAGAATTGGGTGATAGTCATGAGGGGAAATACCACAATCTTACCTGGCATTGGAATGACTAATTTACATCTACAATTAACATATATCTATGCAAATATTTAAAATTTTCAGTTCTGCTACACATACAGGTTAACAGGCATTCTCAAGCAGGATCTTGGACACTCTTCTGAGGTTCACTCTGAATTGGATCAGCTTCTTGACAGGAGCATAAGTGAATGAGGAATCTGCAGATCTGCAAAGCAGAATGGAAGCTGTGGCCAAGCCCCAGGGGACCAGAGCAGGGACTAGCTAGACCTGCCAGGAGGGGCTGGGATCTCATCAGATGGAGACCTGAGAGCATGGCCTATAGCTTCCTCTCTGTGTTACACATGCTCAATTCAAAGTTTCTCAGTTTTCTTCTAAGGGCTACACAAAGCTACATCCTAGAAAGTTAGAGAGGAAGGAGGTGCCATTTCCGGGAATCCGGGTTGGCCTGTATTCTTATTAGTGCAGATTTAGGGCAGCTCATGTTTTAAAGCCACTCTTTGTGAATTTTCTAGGGCTAAAAAGGGTTTTCTTCCCCACTGATAAACACTATCCCTCTGATAAACACTATCATGCACTCTTAACCCTGTCACGATCTGCTGTAGGGGCTGTATTCGTGAGTGCATTCCATTTTTCCCAGACCTAGGGGACAAACCTTTAAATTTTACTTTTTTAAACTTAAAGACATTAATTTTATAGGACAAGTATGATATGACTTCCAGCTATATTTTTATTTTTAATTTCTTTACTGTACCCATAGCTTCAAAAGACCGAAGTGGATCAAGATCCTATTAATCTCTGAGAAACTCTGACTATGAAGCAGCAGAGTAAATTTCCTTACCAGTGATAGCTATAATAAACTGTAATATAATATTTTGCAGAGGACTTTTTGCAAAAGCCTAAACTATCCCTTACAGTCAACCAGCCCACTTCCGTGAAATCCGAAGATTTTATCTTTGGGACTGAGGTAACTCGGAAAGTTTCCCTGAGTTTCCCCGGTCATGTCTTTGCTCCATCAGAGCTGAGAAGCATGAGCTCCATGTTTCTTAAGCTCCTATTTCCTGCAGGACACTGCAGAACACTTGGAACATGTTTCCTCTGTTGTTTAGTGAAACGTGATCATCACCTTGTCAGGCTGACCTGGAGAACCTGAGGTATCTGGCTTCTACCTTCTTTTGCCACTCTCTCCTAGCTGACTCCTGGCCAGACCCTCTCACCGTCAGTTTATTATTCCTATTGTCTGGATTCCAGTCCTCTGCACACATTTCTTGTGCCGAGGAATCTTGCTCTTTGTATAGTCACAGGTACTACTTCTTTCTCATTTAGATCTTAGTACAAATATCTCCACTTCAAGTAGGTCTCCACGATA
This sequence comes from Heterocephalus glaber, assembly GCF_053883595.1. Classification (NCBI taxonomy): domain Eukaryota; kingdom Metazoa; phylum Chordata; class Mammalia; order Rodentia; family Bathyergidae; genus Heterocephalus; species Heterocephalus glaber. Next base: position 8,145,241 of record NW_028258142.1, on the reverse strand, counting down.
TCCTCTTCAGTTTCCTTCCTGCAATCATACTACTTCCTTGAATCTGTTTAGAATAATTGCCATTTAAAAAAAAATACATTCTTTATTTATGTATGTATACTCCTGTACATTCTGCTATAAGGAATTAACAAGCACTCCTTTGATTTCTCTTATATCCTTATTAGGAAAAAAAAAAGACTAATGGGACATAGTAATTGCTCAAAAAATATTTGTCAAATAAAGATTGAATATGGAAACTTTAAAGTATTCTTGTTTTCTTCCATCCTTTGTCTTTTTCACATTTATTCTTCCACATTGTAACTTTGGCTGCTTTACTCTTTTTCTTTAACGTATTCAGCAGGTGGAGCATTTATGTTCTATATACTAAAGTTAGGGAACATTACCATGAATTTCTTTCCTAACACTATTATTTCTGCAACTTCTCAAATAGAACCAAGGTGCCGCTGAGGCTGGAGTCACCTGAAACATTGATAGTGAAGGAAATGTTACTGCCACCTGAGAACTGGTCTTCCCAAAAATCACTGAAAGAAAAGAAAAGTAATGCCCTCCTCTTCACGCCTATTCTCTCATCTCATTTTAATTCATGAAATGTTAAGTATTCAGCTTAAGCCAAGGTTGAACATCTTATTGATTTGCTCAGCACTATTCATGAAGATCATTTGTACTCACACAGTATGTTAGTGACTGGTGTTATTAGGTGAAAATGGAATCTAGCTGAAAGGAGAAAAAGTAGACATATATTGGGGAGCAATTACCATATAAATAGACGTTAACTATCTAAGAGAGTTCTCCAACACAAAATAAGTGAAACAGGTCTTTGGGGGTGTTATTTCTGAGACTTCGAGTTGAAATGTTATTTCAACTCTCATTTTTTTCTGCACTACCAGAGGAAGAATATTCTAAATGAAAGGTTACACTTTTCAAATGCCCATGCTACTGCTATTAAGAATCTATATGAACATACCATCCAGGTACAGCATGTGAAATACTTGAGAATTTTATATGGAAATTAAAATAGCGTATCACCAACATTCAAATAATGCAAAACATATCCTATGAGGGTTTAATAAATTTGTAGGGATTAAAGATGCTCAGAGTTTTAATTTATTTTTCTGTCCATTTAAAATTTTATAGAGTAGTTGCCCAAAGCCAATTTGGCATGAAGTAGTGATATTTTCAAGATAAATAGAAAACATGAGAGAAAATAAAATGTTTTGGATGGAACACCTTATGGAACCTGAAATACTGAATTACTTTGAGGTTAATTTAATATGTTGCTTAAGATACAAATTATTCTTTTAATTTGTCTATTTAAAAGTGAATTAGTCAGGGGTGGGGATTTAGCTCAGTGGTTCCAACACCTGCCTTGCATGCACAAGGTTCCGAGTTCGATCCCTGGTACCAAAAAAAAAAGAAAAGTGAATTAGTCATCATCACAGGAACATAATTTTTTAAAAAGAAAGAAATACTTATTGCAGTTAATCTCATTCTTATGTGAATATTTAAATTGACTTTTTATAACCTTCCCAAAACTAAATTAAAGCTATATAATCATGAACCTGATAGGAAAAATAAAGACTATAAAATTATGAAATATTTTTCTCTTTTATTTCTAATTTCTGTATTTATATTTTTAAAATTGCATAATTTTAGCTTGTTTGTTGGAAATATATGTTATGTTTTGTGTTTGACTGCAAAAGACTGTGATCATTTGAATTTGAATAGTGCTTCACATTTCACAAACCAATTTAACATATGTGGAACTGATAATAACTCTGCTAAATCTCAAGCATCATGTGTAATTTAGTTGCAGTTGAAAGTTAAGTAAGAGGCATTCTGAGACTCACAGCTGATTTGGCAGCCTATAACTTTTGCATTATACCTAGTATACTGAACTACCTCTGAAATAACAATGTCATTGCTCGTTTTTTAAAAAAGGATTTTTTCCTGCAAGTATATATGTTGTCAAATGTCATTTCTAGTTTCTATGCATAGCCAAGACAATAATTTTTTCATCTAATATTCTTACAATAATCATCACACATATTGCATTATCTTCCAAGAGGACTTTTTGAGTTTATAGATTGTTATTATATGTAAGGTGGCTCACTTAGCTATAAGCAAATGTATGACTCAGTCATTTTCTGCATTAGCTCATCCTAAACAAATTTACATAAAACTTTCCCTTCCTATCACTTACTCAGAGCTGAAGCTTTCAGGTGAGTCTGTTATCACATTCTTTGGAAATTCAGACAAGTGCGAGGAGATGATGTGTCCTCAGCAACAGTCCCCACACCCAGTCAGGCGATTCTGACTCCAAAACCTTTCGGTCTTTCTGTGTTCAAGTTTTATTTGCACATTAAATCTAATTTTTTTTCTTTTTTTCTTTTTTTTTTTTGCCATCGGGGATCAAACTTGGGTCCTTCTGCTTGCAAGGCAGGAGGCAGAACCACTGAGCTAAATCCCTGGCCCCGTGAATCTAAATGTTTTGAATGAGCAGTTAGACAAATACATTTTTTCTGTATCTTTTTTGTTGAGGTGAACTTTATCTAACATTGAATTAATCATCTTAAAGTGAGCAACCCCGTGGCATTTTGTATATTCGTGTGTCCTGCCACCACTCTCCTCCCTTCACGTCTAAAACATTTTGCACTTTGAGTTTCTCCTGTATTCTCCTCACCAAGATAAGCACTGAGAAAAGGCTGGACACACTGGTTCTGAGATCAAGAAACTTCCGCAGTGTAGTTTTCTTTGCTCCCTGGTGGCCTTCAGACGGAGGAGAATGCAGAGTCTTGGAGCCCTGGATGGGAGAGCTACTCCAGGTTTGGGAAGAGTGATGGGCAGTAGAGCAGCTCGTTACAGCCAATTGGAACTATGAAGGCTGAAAAAGATTCATCCATTCCAAGGAGGGAAAGAAAAATATTTTTTTCAGGAAGAAAGATTGCAGAGATAAAGTCTCAGAAATTTGAAACAGCATGCTCTTAGTCACCATGTCAGGTAGTTCATTCCAGATGAAGTCAATTTTTGAAAGGAAGGAAAAGCGCAAGGCATCAAGCCTAACAAGGACATAAGCGAGACAGGAAATACACTGGAAAGTGTGTCTCTCAGGATCTAGGGACTCTCATTTGCCATGCAAGGGCCAACTGTGAAACCATTATAGCTGTTCTATTTAGACTTTCATTTTCCAGAGATCGTCTTGTTATACTGTGCTTCACTGACCAAAAGAGAGAAAAATTCAACAAGGGTTATCAATGGCAGCAGTTACTCTTATCTTTCATAACAAAGGACAGTAGCAGGCAGAGAAAGAGAACATTCAAGAAATGTTTTGGAAGGAAAATCTGGAGCACATGAAATTAACTCTCTTGTTGAGAATAAGAGAAACTGGGGATGGTACCTAGGTTTCTGGGTTAATTGACAGGAGAAACATTTGTAGCAACAAACTTAAAGGTTAAGTCTTCAGTGAGTTCTGTCTTAAATATCTCGTATGTACCTACAATGCTTGTGGGAAATCCCAGAGGACAAAGCCTAGAGTTTGAGGTAACAAAGCATATTTAGGCTGTGATTAAACTTATTGCCAGGCTTAAATAAGAGAGGTACAGGAGATAATGTAGACTAAGTAACTGGGTAAAAAAAAAATACCCTAAAAGCTCACAGCATAAATATATTCATTAAGGATTACAAGTGAACATTTAGAAATTAGCTCTGAGAACAGTTTCACACTTCAGATACAAAGAGGTAAGTCATGAATTTTAGGTAAAAATAAAATCCAGTTATCTTAGAAATGATAACTGAGACAAGAAGGAATTCTGGAAACAAAACACTACCATGAGATGAGCTATAGTGGTAGTCCTGACAAATGAATAGGAACATGTGTTAGAAATTAATGTTTCTTTAATAAATCAATGAAATTTTATTTCTGCAGAATTGGCTAAAATGTTGTCTGAATTTTGTTTAAAACACATTCACAAAAACTCATGGCTACAGAATCATGTCACCAGTGCACAGATTGTGATTTAGAACTGGATGTCTCTGATAATAGAATAACTGCAATTCCAGAAATGTTCCTGTACATTTATTATCCAGTCAACTTACTCAAAGTGGGACAATAAATCATTGATTCCTGCAGATGCAAAGTCCAACCTTCTCATTTCTAATTGCCTGTTCAGTTGCAAGACTGAGTCACAGGCGTTTAAATGAAATGAAGAAAACAAAAACAAGCATGTACACAATATTCTAATAGATGACTGTGTTTGTCATATTTATTCTGCATAATTCAAACTATTTCTCCATGGATATAACTTGACATCAATTACTCTGTCTTTGTGGCATTGCCAAAGATAGAGTGCTGGTGGTGTGTTTGAAAGCTCTTTGATATATTTGGCCAATTTTTAAGTAAAAGGATGTGTTTTCTGAATCTATCAACATGCCAAGAGCAGCTATGATAGGTGTTTGATCTTCAGCAGAGCTTTTAGAAAAAGGGATTAAAATAAATTTTCATCATGTAATTGATATACTGACTACCCAACTAATCATTAGTATGAAAACATTAAGTATGATTTCTGACTTGCTTGCAGATCTTATCCTTATCCACTTAATTCAAAGTGATGAATATGACATTGTGGAAATGATAAAAAGAGAAGAAAAAAGAAATTACCAGCTAATCTATCAGAATCAGTATCAATGCAATTACTGCTTTATGTAGCTTCTTTTTTAAACTCAAAGCTATCTGAGAATTTGCTGTGGTGGTGGTTTCAAATTTTCTGTCATTAATTTAAAAATTTTAATGCAATGTGTCATTACTTCAGTCCTTAATGTTTTTTGTTGCTATATAAAAGCAAGAAGGTCCTTTCTCTAAATTAAATGTACTTTACAAAAATAAAGAGATGCTATTGGACAAAAACAAAGCTAGTATTACACAACAGAAGAGTTCCTAGGTAGAAATAAAAAAAAAAGATTGAAAATATTTATAATATTACTAATGCAAATCCTGACGAGGAGAAGCTTAAAATAATTTTAAAAATTGGAAATGTATGATATATACTGTTTTTAATTTAGATTGTAAAATTTCATTTCTAAGAAAATTACAACTTCTGTGTGTATAAATTACACTCCTGTTTATATAAAGAGTTTTGTGGTCTTTTCCCTAAAAGTGTATTCATTGCTTATTAACAAAATTAGATACCCATCTTTGGCAAAACAAACTTCTAATTGCACACAGGGGATGTCCATGTTTCTATAAAGCTGTGAGAAAGAGCAAGTTGGAAAAACAACAGCTGAAGATATTGGAGAACAAAGGAATAATTGATAATTCAAGGTCCCTGGAGCCATCTAAGGCAAAAGGGTCATGAATGCTAATGAGAAGTTTGGCTTTCAGTTGAGTGTGGACAAGTCACATCTTGTCCACAGTTGTGAGGTTCCCAGGAGGGCAGGCTTTTAGAGGGACTGTGATATAGGCTGAGCTTTCAGGCTGCTCCTCCCTGTCTGTCTTCCTGATGAGTGCCGCTGGCCTTGGTGGGCTGTGGCTAAGGGAGCTGTTTTGGGTGGGAAGCCTGGAAAGACTGGCAGAGTTGCCTGCCTTTGAGGGGATCATGTGACAGGTCAGTGTCCATGACTCCTTGAGGTGAGGGCTTGTCCACTGGCTTTCTCCCAGCAATGCACAAAAAATCAGGTTTCTTACTGAAATATCTGGGGAAATTAATTAATTTTGCCCATGAGAGTTTATTTTCTTTGTGATCAAAAACTACAGTGAATGTATACATTTAAAAAAAAAAATAGGCAAAATATCTTTAGTCTTTCTCAAAATATCCCCCCCCAACTAATCTCCATGTTTTTTGCATTTTCTGAAGTAGTTCTGGAAGTCTTATTTTGTGTCTTTAGTTGCTTCCTTCATGCCTTGAATCAGTTCAATATTTATCTTTCACAGTCATTTTGATTTGGGAGAAGATCCAGAAATCTCATGGCCCAAGTGAATAAGACAAATGTGGAAACAGCATGATATATTTATGAATCTGCTTTTTCCCATTGGATGGTACTCATCAGCAGCATTCACTGTATTTTTCAGATTTTTTTTTTTTTTTTTGGTGCTGAAGATCGAACTCCAGTTCTTACACTTGTGCAGCAGGCGGTGAAACCACTGAGCTAAATCCCTGGCCCTATTTTTCAGATCTTATAAAGACATTTACAAAAGGAGGAATTCCAGAAATGCTTCAGCAAATGGCAAGAACAATGAGCTAAATATGTCTAAGGTGAGGGGGTGTGTTTTTAAGGGGAGGGTATGTCTTTTGCTATAATAAATTTGTTAAATGTAAATATTTGCTGTGTATTTTAATTGCATCTTGTAGTTTGCATTTAGGGTTGTAAATTGTAGCAATCAAGATTACTCAAAAATAATAAAACAGAAACTTTATAAACTTGATCTAAAATATGAGATGTATCAGGCAGGTTTCTGGAAAATGCAGAAGGAAAGGAATTAAGGTGGGACAGGCTGGAATGAGATACTCCATACCAATACTGTGGACCCTTGACCCACAAACTAAATTCATTTGCGAGGTCTGTTTGCAACTCAAGTTGGTCAGTTGAAGGCTCAGGCTCCTCTACACAGCCTTCAAAGTTTCTCTTCTTTTTACAGGCAGATCTCAGTGTCCTTAGAGATATTGGCCCAGGATTTCTCAATTAACCCCACACAGGAAAGGATGTTGTAATGTTCCTTCCAGAACTCTTTAAGGGTTAAATATGTATCTGAGACCATCAGGAAGCACAAGTGGCTGGCATTCGGGTTGTAACTCAAAACTCTGTTCATAAGTTAAAACTAAAATTCCGGTAGTAACCCAAGTTGTTCATATGTCAGGCCGGGAGAGGGTCCACTGCACCAGACTCAAACGGGGCTGAACTGGTAAACAAAGCTGGGGAAATCAAGTAACAAGGTACGTACAAGGCTTGTGAGTAATTACTGGAGGGATTTTGGTGTAAATAAATGGCAAGATCAGATGTGAGACCAAGCTTAGTTTATTAGAATTCAGAGTTTCACAGACATAAGGGCTCCATGTACAAAGTCCACAAGACAGCGGTAAGAAGTTAAGGAAATCAGAATGATTAAGAGTTAAGGATCTGCGAGGTGAAAGTTAGTTTAGACCAGAAATACAGGATTCTCCCAGGTTGTTGCAAAAGTCAAGGGGAGAGAAGAACACAAGGCCAGAGCCAGAGATTTAATTCATCGATATGCTGCAGAAGAAACTAGATCACTCCCTAACGAGTAAGCAAGCACCTCCGGGCAGACAGAAGGTACTCACACGAGTCAGTCCCATGGTTCCTTTCCATTCTCCTCTCCCCTGGATGCAGGTGGATTAAAGTCTTTCAATATTTTCTGTGCTTGGAGATGTTCTCCCTGTGCATCCCCCAGAGCTTGACAGACTTGTCATCATCCTGGACCTCTGACTGTGCCCTAACAGGATTCTTTGGAAAACTGAGCTGCTACCTGACGGCCCTTGGTTTGTTTGGTTCCATTGTTCAGATCTCACCATCCCCAAATGGTGCTAGTTGAACTTTTAGATTGGGTCCAATTCTCAGGAAAATATTATTTATTTCAGAGTTTGGGGAGTTTCTTTATTCAGATATGTTCTGGGATCCCACAGGTGACTGACAATAAAGGGCTGCACTGTGGATGACAGAGCTGAGTACCCCAGCATGTATGCTTCAGGACTGTGGAAAAGGAGGCCCATCTGCTGAGCATCCACAACTCTCATTTTGCTTCACTGAACCCCATCCCAGTGTGAGTTTCACTGTGCTTTCACAGTCCCCCTTCTTTCTTCCAACCTTTTTCTCTTTTCTCTACCTCTACCCAGGTTTTAGCTAGGCTCTTTTCAGCCCTTTACACCTACTCTCACTCCCACATTCAGACGCAGCAATGGTCAATTTCACGTGTCAGTGTATCTCCTATCTCACCTGCTGTCCCAGCTCATCAATCAAACAGTAGCCCAGGGGCTGCCGTGCAGGTGTTCAGGTGTGATCAACGCCCACAGTCATTTGACCTTATGTAAGGGAGATGCTCTTGAATAACCCAGTTAGGCCTGGCTCATTTGGTGGAAGATCTTAAGGGAATTCCTCAGGCTTCTTTGAAAAAGAAATTCTGCTTTCTGTCTGTAGACAGCAGCTTCCGTTCGTATAGTATAGTTGTAGACTTCCAAGCCCACCTCTCCTGGTAGCCTCCTCTTCCATAAGCTGCCCTCCCCATAGCCTGCCCTGTGGACTTCCAACTTGCTTAACTAGCCTCCTATCATGAAAAAAGATTCTTTGCCATAAATCTCTTAATAGATATCTCCCATTGGTTCTGTTTATCTTGTTGGACCCCAAGTCATATGCCCACCTTTGCATCTCCCCTTCTGTGGTGTGGTGGAGCCAAGTGGAACTCCACCATTTCCTAGTGGCCAGGGTGTCCAAATGATTCCACTGTCTATAAAGCCAGCCTAATAAAGCTTATATACCAAGCTTACTGAGAGGATTAAATGGTGTACTGGATATACGTATATTTCATGCTATGAGGAAGTTTCAGTCAGTTAGTTCTATTTCATTCCTAGCCCTGGTTTTCCTTCTCTTACATTTTTCCTTTCCTAGTAGCATACTTTACATTTTGTATTTGGAATGTATAAAAATTTTCTTATTTATCTATAAATAATATATTATATAATACAATTATATTTAATATAATTATAACTTTTATATTTATATATAATATGAATAATATCTTTTCAATGGTATAGGGCCATTAATATTGGAAATGGGTCATCAGAGTTCTTAAACAGATCAGACCTCCTTATTTTTCAAGTGTAGTTTAATAAGTGAAAGTTGAGGTTTTTTCCTTACAAAGGATTCACAATGTAAATAACTACAGAGCCTGCACTCCAGATCAATATGTGAAAAGTATTCACTGTCCCTTCTGAAACATTCAGTATTTTTAAAGATTCTTTTAAAATGCTAATCCAGTCATTCATATTTTATTATTTTCTTTTTGCTCTTCCTTTGCTCAGAATAATAGGATTTGGCAACAAAAATCATGTTATTTCTCTTTGTCTCCTAGATATCCTCAAACTCTTCCATTACCTCTTTCTTAGGGGGCTGCTTAACTACTTTGCTACTAGCCATTCTCTCTCAAATGTTTCAGGAGCTACATATCTAATCCCAAATGTCCTATCTACTGTATCATCCAAGAATATACAATCTTAAAACCAAAACTTAATTATATTTTTCTTAATAAATTTCAATAGGAGGGCTGGGGATTTAGCTCAGTGGTGCTGCTGCCTGCCTCACAAGTGCAAGGTCCTGAATTCGATTCCCAGTACAAAAAAAATTTCAATAGGAAACCAAACACAGCGAAAAGATATGAAATGGACATTTGGATGCATCATAATGCTTTAGTTGTCAATGAGTATAAACCACCTCTTGAGGTCGCATTCTCTGAACCACCATCAGGTTATTCTCTAAAAAGCAGAACATAGTCCACCCCCGACTTCTCGTCACTGCACAAAACATCACCAGCCAGGCTGTGGAAATGTTGATTTCCACCTTCCATGCCATCCAGTCACATGAAGGGGCTGGTCTAAGATCCAGTAGTTTTCTTTCGTTTTTGGACTGAGGATCGAACTCGGGTCCTCATGCTTGCGCAGCAGGTGGCAAAACCGCTGAGCTAAACCCCAGCTAGAACCAGTATTTTTGAAAAGCATATTGAGATTGAGTGATCTGCACTTGTCTCCCCCTCCTAAAAGTGTGTGGTTCAAAGGCCACAGCATTGGACTCCCTTGGGGCCTTGTTAGACTTGCAGAATACTGAGTTCTTCCCTAGAGCAGCTGGACCAGAGTCTTTATTTCACAGGTGACTCCCTGTTCTAGTGAAAGCGGTGCTTTGCTTCTTTGCTTTTGTGGGTCAAATGCCTTCCACAATTTGTTCATCATTGTCTACACAATAAGGACGGTGTTTACATTCTTCAATAATGAAAAAAATATAGGAGATCATTGTTTTGTTATATTTATCTTACATAATTCAAACTTTATTCTCACTATCTGTTTATCTATGTATCTATGTATCTATGTATCCATCTATCTTTCTATCTTGCCAGCGTGCTTTGTAAGATAGAATACATTAAGTTTTAGGGTACACACAGTTAATTAGACATATTCTGTCCTCAGAGATCTTTTCAGTGTGGATGAACCAGGAGCAATGGCATGCTCTTAATTACAATACAAGGCTAAAGTGGTATTTCTTTAGACCTCAGCCTCTCAGAAAAGAAAGGAAATTGGCAGATTAGAGAAAATTTCTAGAGGAAATGTCACCTGGTTTTGCATCTAATTAGATCCTTGTCATATCTAAATACTCGACCCTACCTTTCACAATGAATTAACACCTTTTACTTGTATGTCTCTCAAAAGAAGTTTCTAATTGAAATTAATTCACAGTCAAATAAAATATAATTGCTTTACCCACTTGATCACATGCTCAGCTTTTCTTGCAGCAGGAAATGACATTTAAATATGGTGTAGAAATTCAGGTACCTTGTATTTAATGTATGGCTCTACACATTTTCACTTTTACTCTTTTGGCTTTGGTAAAGATACTTGAAGCTCTTTTTAAAAATAGGCAGAAGCTAATTACTAAACTTCTAATAAGAATGACAAACAAGTTGAGAAACAGAACCCAACTGACTTTTTACAATAAATACTTGGAAAAATATAGTAAAGAATTTGAAATAGAAAAGAATAAATTTTTATTAATGTTCTTTTTAAAATTTTACTAAAAGTTATTTTTCCTTATGGAAACAATTTAATATTGACTTGCTAAGTGATGAGAAAGAAAATACAAGTCTTATAGTAATTCAGAGAATGTTTACTAAGGGTCCCTGAAAAAACATTGGTGATACTTTTATATGGGGGTACTTAAAATTTAATATGTCTCAGTGAATAAAGAACTCTTCATGCACAAGAATTTTCTAACTTATACTGTTGCTTCTTTATTAGTCACTACCAAGAAAATCAGAAAGCACAGTCTATAAAAGAAACACTTCACAGTCCTAGGCTTCCTTTTTATTCTGCTTTTAGGTATGATTTTCATCTTTATCATGTCTACTTATCAGTGCACACATAGGCTAGATAATTGTACAACTAAACACTACAGTGACACAAACATATGTGACTACAGCCTAGGTATATTTGAAAAGTACCGCAGACTTTGCCTCTTCAGATTAAGTTTTAAAGCAAATGACCAACCCTGCTGGTGTTAGGTTGATTGTACAGACCTAACCAATGGGTCCCTTCTACAGTGAGGTTGCCTGTCACTTTTCTACCACTATGTCCTTAAGTTTCTTCCCAGGCAAGAAAACTTTGCATATTCTTTAGGACACCTTCATAGAGAATAAATATATTTTCTTACCCCTTTTCTTGAATTTTTAAAGCTCCAACACAAGCACAATACTTAAATTTTACCACTGATAAATTTCATGATTATTGCACCATTTCAGTACAGTGCTACTCAGATTCTGTTGTCAATTCTATATGTTATTTTTTATTTAACACAGAGCAGTTTGATTATAGATTGATGCGGCATTAGCTAATACCAAGATACAAATTTCCTACATATAATTCTATTATTCTTCTGTGGAAGATAGAGTTGTCATTTGTCAACTAACCTCTGTATGCCCAAGATATACACATGTTTGGGTGTGGCAGGGCACATGTAGAATGTTTTAGAAATGATTGTTCTGAATAGAATGAGGTGTTTGGTTAGCTCAGATTGTTTGGACCCCTATCTGAGTCTAAATTTAAAATCTTTTAGGTATTGGAATCAAATGGCAGCAATGCTTTTAATTTATATTGCAGTGCATACAAGTGACTTACTATGTAAGTGTAGGAGGGACTTAGTTCTTTAGGAAACAGGTCACACTAAACCACAGCTGGTCCAGAGCAGTCATCAGCTCAGGCAAATAAGAGGGAAGCTCTGTCCAAGGCCTCAGTGAAGATGGGATAGAGAGTAACAGTTCCCAGAAGACTTGTGTGTTAGGATATTTTTCAAAAGCCATCACACAGTGATTCAAAGATAGTGAAAAAGAAATTGGGCTGGGGATTTAGCTCAGTGGTTCTGCCGCCTGCCTTGCAAGCACAAGGACCAGAGTTCGATTCCCAGTACCAAAGAAAAAAAGAAGAAATTAGTGGATTCCAAAGATAAAGAAATGTACATACTGTGTTCTTTAGTGCACACATCATGTTTCCCTGTAATGCGTTGCATTGTCTCCACTCCAAATTTGTACTGAAATTTTAATCTCAAATACCTCATACCAATATGACCTCATTTTGAAATAGAGTCTCTACAGAGGTAAGCAGGTAAAAATAAGATCAGAGGGTAGCCCTAGTTCAGGATGACTGTGCCCTTCAGAAAAAAGGCAGTCTGGCCACAGGCATTGAGTGGGGAAAGGCAAGACCGACCGTGTGAATGTGAAGATGATCATTCACAAGTTCAGGAGCAAAGACTGGGGTCGAATCTTCATTACAGCCCTCAGAAGGACTCAGTCCCACAGACACCTTGATTTTGGATTTCTAACCTCCTCTAGAATTATGAACCAATTTCTTTTTGTTTAAACCACTCAGTTTACAGTATATTTTTATGGCTGTAGCAAACTTACACACTCCTCAGGGATAGTCTAAGCTAACAGAAATGGGGACAGATGCGTATCACTTGCAGATGCACGTGTACTAGTTTGTCATTCCAAATAAAATGAGTGTCTTTTGTAAGGACAAAGATAGCAACTGTCCTCTTTGTCCTGTAGGATTAGTTATAGCTACATCCTTTTTATTTAAGCAGTAACAAAACTAGAAAAGCCTAAAAGCTTTCTTCCTCATTCCTGCTTAACCATCTCCCCCAAATGGATTTCAAAGCTTCTTTTCTGACAGATTGTGTTAATAGCTCTTTATTCTATAACTTCCTACTTAAGCGTATCACCAAAGTGAGGTGTTAGCCAAAATAACACTGGCAGGAGCTATGTAGATCTCGTTCTCCTTAGTCTACATTTAAAAGTCTGAGTAGAGGATGGAGTCATATCTCTTCCTTTCAATTCAATTTTGAGTTCCATCTTTTTTTGTGCCTGGTCTTTTAATCAGCCTTCCATTCCCCTAATCATGCTGTCACTTTTATTGGGAGAATTCACCATTTTGCAAGCATTTTTTCTAACCACATCTCGCGGTAGTCTAATCAATACCTTTCTGGAAGCTGTTTCATTCCCAGAGAGAATTGTATTTAGCACAAGCATATTTGAAAGCATATTCCCCGATCTCTTTTCAACAGGCTAGCGATCTCTTATCTGACTATTTTCACCAAAGTGAGCCATCCATACATCTGTAATTTTCTTCTCTCAGACAGTTATGTGATTGCAAAAATATCTTAGAATTATTCCTGGTGAATTTATAATAAGAGTTCCCCCAACACTTTTCATGTGGCAACTGCTTTATTCCTTGTAAACAAAGCCTGAAAAAAAAAGAAATCCTTCCTAAGAACCCTAAGAACCCTTTCTTTTCCTTTATGGTGGCATTTAAAACACAGTATAAATCTCCATTTTAACCTCTGATTTCTCTTCTCCTGGGGAGTTGAATGCAGGGAGAATGACAGAGGAAGCAGTTCTTGTGGTTTTATATTTTTCCCTCTCTCTCTCTCTCTCTCTCTCTCTCTCTCTCTCTCTCTCTCTCTCTCTCTCTCTCTCGCTCTTCCTCCTTGGGGCCCCTGTGCATTGCTGCCTCCCATCTTCAGCTTACTTCTGAAGCCCTTGTGTGCCAGCTGCTTTCTTTCATGGGATGCTCACACTCACCAGGCATTGGTTGCCAGACTGAGTCAAACTCACACAAGGGAACTCTTACATGTGATGTTCTCATGGATCTCATAGTTCTCTAAAGTCTAGATTGATACCTTAGTACGGAGCAGCCAGTTCAAAATGAAAGTGAGTTGGACAATCCTGCATCTCTCTGATGAAATGATATGGCCCTTGTCTGCCCATGTCCAGGTTCAAGGGGCCATTGGTCTATGGGAAAAGGATGCTCACGAGTACATAGAATAAGATGCAGGGGCTGAGAAGAAGTAACAGAAAGAAAGGAGAGAGGATATCTATCTACCTGTGCATGGGCTCATAAATAACACTTTTACACCTATTAGAACAGTGAAGCCTTTTCTTAAGTAGAAAATGTATGTGTAATCCTCAAAACTCACATATTGAATTCTTAATCCCTAGTACCTCACAATATGACTATAATTGTAGGTGAAATTTTTGAAGAGGTAATTATGGTAAAATAAGGTTATTTGGGTAGTCTCTAATCCAATCTATGTGTTGTAGTTATTTATTTTCCTTTTTTGAGACAGGGTGTCACTTTGTAGTCTAGGCTGGCCTTGAACTCATGATTATTCTGCTTCAGCCTCTCAAGTTCTGGGATTGCACACGTGTCTACTATGGCCAGCTAACTGGTGTCTTTAAAAGAATCAGAAATTAGGGCCAGGGATTTAGCCCAGTGGTTCCACTGCCTACATTGCAAGCACGAGGACCGGAGTTTGATCCCTGGCACCAAAAGAATCAGAAATTAAGAGCTCAGGGTGGGGATTTAGCTCAGTGGCACCTCGCCTGCCTCACAAGCACAAGGTCCTGAGTTAGATCCCTGGTACAAAAAAAAAAAAAAAGAAAGAAATTAAAAGCTCAGAAATATATTGCTGAAAGTCCATGTGAAGACAGAGAAGTCAATCATCCACAAGTCAAAGAGAGGCCTCAGATGGAAACAACCTTGATAAGATTTTGATCGTAGACTAGAAAGCTTTGGAATTGTGAAAAAATAAATGTCTGCCATGTAAGCATCCAGGTGGCAGTACATTGTTTAACAGGCAAAGGAAACTAATACAGAAAGCCTTCTTAAAATCTCTACCTACAACAACAGGAAACTACAATAGCAGATTTGTTTTTTAACAAACCACACATCCATTTCATATGAGTGACTCCAGTCTTCCCCAGCCAGGTTCAAACCTTGTTATTCCTTATCAGTCCCTGCTGCTTAGTGCTGGAAACAGTTTGCCTTGCTCATGCTACCACCTGGGCATGGTGTCCCTTGGAGCCATTTCTTGGAGACCTACAGGTCCCTCAACTTCTCTGCTGTGTGATGACTTCCATTTGATGCTTTAGGAAGAACAGCATCTCCCCCACCCATGATCACCTTCCCCAGTACCTTTCTTTTTTAACTAAATGTAGACTCCATAGCTTTCCTGAGATGAGATTTTTTGTGTGTGTAGTACTGTGGATTGGACCCAGGGTCTTCACACTCAGCTGCATCCCAGCCTTTTAAATTTTTATTTTGAGATAGGGTCTTCCTAAGGACACAGGTAAGACTCAGTCATGCCATCCTCCTACCTCAGCCTCCCAGAGTGTTGGAATTTGTGTGAATGCTGTTCTCCAGGATCCCCATCCCTTCAATTACCAGTGATTTTGTCTTCTGCAAGTCTTTGTTCAAATACCCTCCTCTTAAAAGCTTTCCTGATCATTTTATCTAAAGTTTCACTGCCACCAGTTTCTTTTCTTCACCTGAATACTGTCTTTTCATAGCATTTGCCACTACTGATACTACATCAACTACCCCTGTAGCTATCTTCATGTGTTTATTTCCACTGGAAGGCCAACCCAAGGAGGGAAGGGATGCTGTGCATCTGCCCACCACTCAAATGTTTGTACCTCAACCAGACTTCACACAGAGAGACTTCGGAGCAGCAGTCCCCTGAAGCAATCTATACATCAAAAGGCCACCTCTCCTTCGTAGCAGGGTTAAGTCATCCCGAGAAACATAGTCCAGGGCAGTGCATCTGGCTCAGGCTATTACAACCCTACCCTCATATATGTGTATGTGCACATGCATGTGTTTGCATGTGTGAGAATGTGTTTGTAAATGCGCACACAAGTGTGTGTGTGCGCGCTTGTGTGTGTGCTTGTAGTGTGCATCCTAAGAATCTCAAAGTTCCACTGCCCTCAAATTCGGTGGGTGCCTCTTGGTCTGACATTCAAAGACCTTTGCAGAACAGCCCCAGGTTTCCTTCACAGCCCTGTTTCCATCTGTGGAGATGCACATGCACTACATTTTCTGTACTTGGTGTCTTCCTGTAATTATAACCCTCCTCTCCATGATGCACTCATTTGTACTCCCCTCGCTCTGGTTCTCTCAGTTAGCATTAGAGTTTATCTTAGATGTCACCCTTTTCCATGGGGGGACTTTTCTGACTGTTAATACCCACCTACCACCTCACCCGGAACTTGAAAATCCTCTATGATTCTACGTGTTGTTCTCTCATAAGTGCTATTCTCTTTTGTGTTTCATGGATATGTGTTAGTATTTTATTTCTCCGACAAATGTTGAGCTCTTGAGGAGAACATTATGAGCTTCAAGCTGATGATTTAAATAGAAGTTTGCTGTCACACTGTTCCAGAGGCTGGCAATCCAAGATTAAGATGTTGGCATTGTTTGCTCCTTCTGAGGTCTGTGAGAAGAATTTGTTTAATGCTCTATCCTCATTTCTGGCAGTTGTTGACAATCTCTGATGACATTCCTTGGCTTGTAGAAGCATCACCCTGACCTCAACCTTCATCTTCACATGGGTTCTACTTGAATGCGTTTGCCTAAATTTCCATTTTTTCTAAAGATACTGATCATTCTGAATTAGAATACTTCCTATAACAATATGACCCCATCTCAACTAATTATATACGAAATTATCCTATATTGAAATACAGGGTCATATCCATATGTTATAGGAGATTAGGACTTCAACATGTAAATTTGGGAGGATGAGAGTTCAATCCATAACAAGCCTTCTCAAAAGAGATTCTTCTTTTTTTTCTTTGTAGGTACATAGCGTCCAGTCCAGTGGTTTTCACATTACAGTGACTTCATAACTGTTTTGTTGAACTGATATGTCATTCATTTCATGTCACAATTTCCTCTCTTAACATCTGGCACACAGCGAGTACTCCACAGTATATTTCAGGTTATTATTGCCATAAAGGCTTATTTCTTACACATTTGAATGGAAAGACTGTCCCACAATATTCTTAATCCCTTTCTGTGGCATACTCTGGTGAAGGAAGCCTTCAAATAAACTGTGATAGTTACAACAACCCAACACTAAGCCATGCTGGACACTAAGTCAGGCAGGACCAGGGGGCTGCAGACAAGATTTCAAAAGAGATGGAATGCTCATTTATACTTTCAGTTTCTCACACCAGAGAAA
The DNA here is from genome assembly GCF_053883595.1 of Heterocephalus glaber. Taxonomy (NCBI): domain Eukaryota; kingdom Metazoa; phylum Chordata; class Mammalia; order Rodentia; family Bathyergidae; genus Heterocephalus; species Heterocephalus glaber. Next base: position 8,127,964 of record NW_028258142.1, on the reverse strand, counting down.
CTATTCAGTATTTACATGTGTGTCCTATTTATTTCACTTGAGTATGGCCTCAATTTGCATCCCTTGAGCTATAAATTTCTCTAGTTTCTTATTCTTTATAGCTAAGTAGTACTCCATTTAAAAAAAAATCTTTATCCAGTTTCCAGTTGATGGACACTTGGGCTGTTTCCAAGATTAAGCTATTACAAATTGTGCCACTATAAACATGGGTACACGTATATTGCTGTGATATGATGCTTTTGATTCTTTTGGGAAGATACCTAGCAGGGGAATAGCTGGGTCAAATGGGACTTCCAGTCCTAGTTCTTTGAGGTATCTCCATACTGATTTCCACAATGGTTGCACCAGTCTACACTCCCACCAACAATGAAGAAGGGTTCCTTTCTCCCCATAATCCCGTCAGCATTCGTTATTGGTTGATTTCTTGATAGCAGTTGTTCTTTCTGGAGTGAAGTGAAATCTCAGCATTGTTTTCATTTGCATCTCTCAGATGATCAGGGATTTTTGAACATTTTTTCACAGGTCTTCATCTTGTTCAGAATGCAGAAAATCACCTATTTGAATAAGATCCCTTCAAAAGCCCTGGAGACACATTTATTTACATACTTCCCATAAGGTATTCTTCATCCATTTCTTTGAAAATTTCATACATTCCAGGCTTATTGACTATAAAGGTGAAACAACAGATTTATTTTTATACATTGTTACCTTTCAAATTCATATAATTGACTGCCTTTTCAGAATCTTGTGGAATATGCAATTCATATTCCAAATGTCTGCAAAGACAATGCATCTCCCTAGCACAGCAATGCCTTTTGAAATTCCTTTGTGAGATAGTATTTCTGCTCTGACTTCCTGTCAAAAGATTTCCAAGTGGACTCTGGGATCTTGTTCCCACTATTACATAACTTTTTATAGCCCTGGTTACAACTTGCAGCTTGCACCATAACTGAGGTCCACTAAGGCATATTCACCTGTGTCAGCTACGGGTGATCTTTCACAGGCAAAGCGAAGCTTTCACATTTGGGAAAGCAATAACTTCAAACAAAATGAAAATATGCATTTAGTTTAAAAGGTGTTTTTATTTTTTACCATAAAAATAAATCCATTTAAATAAGTTAAAACTCAAAATGAAAATAAGTAATACATTTGAATAATTTGTAACGTTTATTCAAGTACATTATTTAATGATTAATTTAACATGCACATCTAAGCACAAGGGTGAATTGCTAAGAGTTCACTAGGCAATATAGTCTTAATTCTCCAGTAAGATTTCTTCTTTCATTTACTGCACAAGGATTGTAAAATAATCCTTAATTTATTTTGGATATGCATCAGGGCTTCATTCCAAATTTTGTGGAAACTGAAAAGACTTATTCCATTGGGTTTGATGGTTTGAGAACTGCGTATCTATTACGAAAAAGACAAAGATTTATATCTAAAAGTAAAATATCAATATATTATATCTACACTAACTTAACAATTTGCATTACGATGTACCTGTGTAAAGTTCTAAATTGTCAACTGAAAACAAATCACTGATTTAACATAAAGCTAAATGTACAAAGATGAAACTTTGACAAATTATTATATGATGAATGCATGTTATTAAATTCATTTATTGTAGAGTTGGGTCATTTGTCTTGATAGTTAAAATATATATTTACTAAGTTAACCCAAGGTATTTCAGAAAAATAAATTTACTCTGAGTTTTAAAGGACTTTTCATTCATAGTGACCACATTTTAAATAGATGAGGTTTGGAAGGATATTTCTCCTACAACAAACCTAAAGAAATTTTTTGCCTGGGTCTTGCTACTTTTGATTATATATATGTGTTGTCTCTGAGAAAAAGCAGGCATTTAGCATCATGTTCCTAAAACACCCCTTTTGTGTCCCCCACCCTTCTTGCTAAATTAAGGAGAAATATATGTGGACCACCGGAATGTCCACATTGTATATTATTCCAGGGACACAGGGAGCTGGGCAAACTACTGTCATCTATAGGAACAGTCTTCCTGCCCATACGCTAAGTCCGTTATTTCTTGAAATGTTGGTCACACAAAGGAATAAGGCAAGGTAAGGATATTACATGTGTAGTTTTTCCTATCAAACTCTGTGAGTGTGGAACAAAGTACTGGGAGTGCTGTGGCCAGCTGCCAATGGACACTACAAGCTCTTTCTGGTGATTCCTCTGTTCAGCTTGCTGCCACTGAACATTCTGACAATTTCCTGTCTGGCCTACTGCCCCTGAACGTCCCAGTGATGACCTAGTCCAGCCCACTGCCAACAGACATCCCACGCACGTTCTGGCTGTTTTCTTGTCCAGCTTGCCCCTACTCGGTTCTATCCTTTTCTGCTAATAACAATTAACCTTGTCCTTTGCTGTTGATACTTTAATTAAGCTTATCTCTCACAAGCTGTCTCCAGGTATTTTCTTCCACCTCTGGACCTCCTGCCCCTCTGCCTCAGCACATATCTGCTGTGGATGGAACAACATGTGAAGCAGAGTAGCCTGTTTGTTCGTTCACAGCTCAAAAAGATCAAGTAAACCTTTAAAAACATGGGTTAGAACATATAGAATGACTTCTAATTGTCATTTGCCATTATTAACCACTGAAACACAAGTGGCTGTAGCAAAAAGTATACATTGTTTTGTTAGTTTGGGTTTTTTTATGATAATGTGTGAAATGTGACCATTAAAGCAATCCTGCTTATTATAAAGAGGTCAAGCAACTCTATACAATATAATAAATGATACAATGTGATAATTCTAAAAGGCAGGGAGGTATAGACCCATTCTCAGACTCTGAGCATTCTCTCTTATTTGCATCCAGCTTTACTAGTTTTTGAATTATCAGACAGAATAAATCTTGCCTTGTTTATGATTCACTGTTCAATCCTCATTGTCCAGTTGACTTAACAGTAAAGAACCCTCCAGAAATTTTGTAGAATTAAATTTTTAATTTTCACTCTTTGTAACACTGATATGAATTTTTCCTGAGTCCTGTGTCTCTGGAAAATAACTAAGGTTAAGAACTTTCCCCACCGTTTTATTTTCTGAAATCCTCACATGTTGGCTTTCTGAGATGAGCAAATGGTAAGGACCACCCTTCTCTTGCCTACTCTGATAAGATCTGCCTTCATTTTCTGGCATGAATCTTTTGTTTTACAAAACTTGAAGTTTTCTTTCTCTTCTTTGAAATGCTGAATAAAATAATTCCCTTAATTGTCTGGTGCAATTTTCCTTTCAAATTTGGAAACCATAACCTGGATAGGAATGGACCATGTCTTTGGATCCTGTTGGCTCTACTCTATGCAGCTTTTGGGACCCTCATTCACCAGTCCTCATGCTGGCCTGTGCTCTGAATTCTTTCCCATTGTTAGCCTAGAAGGATGTGATTTTGCTTGTGACTACTTGTGTGATGGTGAATGCTGGAATCTTTTGTTTTCCTAGTCTAACCATCTGGCCATTTTTATAAATGGGCTTGTGGTTTAGGAAGCTTTTTCCTTCCTGGAGTAAAATAATGTCATGGGAAATATGAAATAGTATATCTCCCAACCTGTAAACTGTATGTTACGCTGAGATTTTGTTTTTTAGAAATTGAAGAATGAGTCTTAGGAACGACGGAGCTTAAAAGTAGGAAGATATTTATTGATAGGAAAGCTCCTGAGGGCCAGGAGGGGTCCCGAGTAGGTAGCTCAAGGACCCCACTTTACAGGGACGCTTTAGGGGGGCGAAACCCACGTGAGCACCATGTGGGTCACAGCCACGAACAGCTAATGAGGTTGCAAGCATAGCCACTTAGGCAGTGGGGGTCCAGCTGGGAAGTGAGTCACGTGGCAAGTGTGGGTGGAAAGAACAAGGAGGTTTTCAGGAGGTGATGGGTCTAGAGGTCTTCCCTGGTCACCCCCAGGGTGGTCGAGAGAGCCAAAACACAGAGAGCTTGGGAAAGAGCCGGTCCCTACTCGAGCCCAAATTGTCCCCACACAAAATCCTAACTGGCCTGCTAACCAGACAGGAGATTATAATAAAAGATATTTTCATATGTATATTCTTAAAGGTCTAAAAAAAGAAAAAAATCTAAGCCTCTTAATTATTTTAAATTAATAACTATTCAACAACAAAAAAAACCCTTCTGCCTTTTTAGATCACTTACAAGATACACTGATAAAACATACATCCTTAGCTCCTAAATCAACAAAAAACCAGATTATTATTATTATTTATTTATTTATTTATTTATTTATTTATTTTTGGTACCGGGGATTGAACTTGGGACCTTGCGCTTGCGCGGCAGGGAACCACTGAGCTAAATCCCCGGCCCAAAACAGATTATTTTTAAAGATAAGTTTATTACACAGTCAGCCCCAGATACTAAAAAAAATTACAAAAGATGGCTTTTTCTCCAGAGAACTCACTTAATACTTTATTAAAAATTGCTTCTTCTATATTTTACAATTGAGAGCAGGAGGAGACCAAAAAAAATAGACTCTAGGTCTGATTTTTGGGACCCCAAAAAGACCTAGATGGACTAAATCTACCTACTTCTGCTACAAAAAGCCAGACCATTTCCAAAAAGACTGCAGGAGGCCCCCTAGACCATGCCCTGACTGTAAAGGCAACCACCAGATGTCAGCCTGCCCTCTGAGGCAAAGGTCCCAGAGTCCAGACCCGTCCTTGCAGTTGGTCCAGCAAGACTGAAGGGCCCCAAGACATTCTCTGCCTTCTCCCTCTGGCCAAACTGTCATCTCCATGGAGGATCCCCAGATAATCATGACTATATTTAAAAAAAACCAGCCTCCTGCTATGCACTGGAGCCGGTCTTTCTGTTCTTCTCTCCAACCCTGGCCTTCCTTCTAGCCATCATACATCGGTAAAGAGAGTCACTGGAGAAGAGGTAACTCGCTATTTTACTCAACCCTTACGTTAAAACTAGGATGGCTCTCTCCTCACCCATTCCTTTTTAATTATGCCTTAAAGTCCTATACCCTTCCTGGAAAGAGATATCTTATCCTGTTTAAATACCATAATCTACAGGTCAGATACACTGCCTCCCTCTTATAAAAACAAAAATAAATCCTAAAGTGTGGACAACTCAAGATAAAATAAAAAGGACAATAAATGATCCCCCAATACAGAATCATCTCAAATATTCTACTATTTTTCCTCACCAGTGACAATATCCTCTAAGCTCTAAGGTTAGAAAGGGATTATTGCCTATAATTAACAACCTAAAAACACAAGGTTTACTTAAAGCCTATAATAGCCCATACAACACTCCAATCTTGGGAGTCCAAAAACCCCCCCAAAAATTCAGGTTAATACAAGATCGTAGACTGATAAATGAGACACAAGGCAGCTGAGCGACTTACAGGTTAGCCCACCATTACAAAGTAGCTGAGTGGCCTATAAACTCCACCCTTAATGATCCTAGACATAATCAAAGATTTTCTAAAAGTGCCACTAAAGCCTCTCCACAGATACTAATAAAATCCCTATTAAATAAAAATAAAGACCCTACCATGAGAGCCAACAATCACAGATATAAAGATGGCTACTTCCAGATATGAGATATGTAGTTAACTCCTACTATAGGACAGCTTAATAAAAAAGTCCCATTATGCTAAAAAAAAAAAAAAAAAAAAATCACTCCTATTCTCACTAGCCTAACTCTACTAAGTACCTGGGATAAACACCCCTTAAACAATATATACACCCTATAGTTTTACAGGTTAAAAATTGGTTTAGAAAAGATTGGCTAAATTGCCCTGGTCTTAGATAAAAAGCCCCCAATGACACTCATTGGTCCTACAAAACCAATTTGTGGCCCTGGCTACCACCTGGATAGATAGAGAGATACACACTGAGATTTACAAGGTTACAAGGCAAGAATGTCAAAAATATTGACAATCTACAAACTTACCTCGCCTACAACACCGGTGGTCTAAAAGCATATTTCACTGATATGATCATTTAGCCTCCATCTTTATCCTTTCCTTAAAGTTTAAAGATGTTGTACAACACATTGAGTCCTGAACTAATTACACTCAATGGGCCTTAAATGACACTTCAACTGGACTCTCTCTTTTAAATAAAGAGATAAAATTAATGAAACAAGCTGTCCTCCAAAATCAAATGACTAGCTATTTTAACAAAAATACAAGGAGATACCTATACAATTATAAAAGCTAAATGTTATATATACATTGCTGATACTTCTGCTAATATCTCGATGGCTGTTCAAGATATTAAACAACAGGTTAAGGCCATTTCATATTCTGAGATTACCTAAAACTTCTCCTTATCCTCCTCGTAAAAGGCTATTACTAGCTCTTCCTGATAAAAACATCTACTGGCTATGCTCATAATATTCCTGTTGATCTTAATGTTTGGCCCAGATATATTTAGCTGCCTTTCTGGCCTTGTCTCCTCCAGACTTAAAACTATACACCTACCCATGATATAAATGCCTGATGCCTATAGAGGACCTTTAGATAAACCTTTTAAAGATATCCTTGACTGCCAACCACAACTACGACCCCCTTCAGCCTAAAATAGCTAAAGTGGTCATTGCCCCTTGCCCCCTCATGACAGTTTGAGATACTTCTTCAGAGGGGGGAATATTATAGATAGATGAGCTAGATAAAAATACTATAGGCAGTCAGATAGGGCCTAAGTCCTTGAGAGGGCCAGAAGAAAGGTAAAACACACCACAGCTACACATCGGCTAAAAACCTGTAGGGGACAGGGGAAGGGGACGTTACCAGAACCTCTGCAGTTAGTCCTGGTCTCCTGCGAGCCAGGGCAGCACACGGCGAATTACAGGAAAGGTAGAAAAATGAGACTGAGAAGAAGCTGAGCTTTGGGTCTGATCAGTGCTGCTCTGGGCAGCAAAGACAAAGCCCCCAGCTTACCGCACCTTTATTCAGTACATCGGGAGAAACAAATGTAACAAATGACTTGCAGAGAGTTCAATAGTTCACATTGGGATAAACAAGGTGTAACGGAAGGCTTGCAGAGAGTTCAGTACATCTCCGGCAAACAAGATGTTAATCAGTCCAAGAACAATGAGGAACTGAGTAGATGTTTGTTCTCCCAGGATGTCTCTTGTCCTGGAGAATCATAGTGTCACTGCATCACTGAAGTCTCAGTTGTGACCGGAGGCCAAACGGGAGTTATTCTGTAGCTGGGCTGTAGGCAAGAGAACTAGGCTAACCAAATGATTTATCCCTAGAATTATGTAGCATTGCTCCCAACAAAAACCAGCCCTCAAGATAGAGACAAGATGACCAGACCCACATACTTCTTCAAAAACCTGGGTTTAATAAAATATTGATGGACATCGACCACTCTGGGGGTGACCAGAGGCCTCTAGATCCACTGCCTCCTAAAAATATCCTTATTCTTTCCATCCATGCTTGCTACATGACTCACTTCCCAGTTAGGCCACCATTACCTAAGTGACTATGTCTATAACCTTATTGGATGTTCACGGCTGTGGCCCACATTATACCCGTGTGGGTTTCACCCTATAAAACTTCTATGTAAAGTGGGGTCTTTGGCTACCCGCTCAGGATCCTTCCTGCCCCTCAGGAGTTTTCCTATCAATAAATATCTTCCTACTTTCAACCTCTCATTCCTAAGACTCATTCTTTGATTTCTAAATAACAAAAACTCAGCATATCATACAGTTAACAGGTTGAAAATATAATATTTCATATTTCCCGCAACAATATGACAATAATTTTTCTTTTATTTCCTTGGCTTGTCTGTCTGCTTTGAAACTAAATCAATTAAAAATTCATTTTTACTTGGAAAATAATAACTTTTATATGGACCAATTGGCCTGTTCCTGTGCTTATGCTTAATCATAGGCCAAAATTTCAAAAATCAAATCTGTAAGCTTTTATTGTGTGTACACCTGTACTTCTGAAATTCAGAGGGTCCTTTGTCTCTCATGGTTTGTGTGTAATATGTTCCTAAATGGTATTACCAACTTACATTTAAAATCTCTTAATGGAGCTCTATTCTGATTGCTTTAGAGATAAAATTTTAGCTGTTATGCTCAAATCTAGCTAAGGCTTGTTGAATTTGCATAGAGATTTTCAAGAAGGATTTGAATATAGAAATTTGTTTTGTCTTTATTTTAATGGAATTTTCTCAAACTATTACTCTTTTAGTCATGTTCCTAAATTACCCAAAATTTAAAAAAAAAACCTTCAAATACATTCAATATATATATTAAAAAAAATATTTATATAGAATATATAGAAGTTCTTATGTCCTGAATATCCTAGTGATACAGGAGGAAGAGCTGAAACTCCCAAACCTGCTGGGTATCTGAAACATGAATTCATGTTCTCTAAAATCAAAGAATGAATTCTAGGAACAATGGAGGTTAAGAGTAGGAAAATTTATTGAGAGAAAGATAGCTTCTGTGTAAGAGAGACAGAAGGGGGACCGGAAAGTGGGTTGCCCACCCACCCCACTTTTCAAAGATATTTTATACAGCAAAGCCATGTGATGAGGTGGGTAGACAGTGGGACAAAACTATAAGACCCAATGGAAATTTACAAGGTGGGCTTCAGGTGGAACAAAACCATGACCAACCAATAAGATGACAAGTACAGTCACCCAGGTAATATTGATTAAATGGGGATCAAATGGAAGAGGAATTTCCCATTTAGAATATCAATCACTGCTATCTATCCCCAAGGGATGTAGTGCCTCCTCTTTTTATAGTGCTAGCTAGTGAATGTGCTTCAATTTTTCTCCATCTTGGCTCCTTGCTGTGTTGGCACCTGGAGGCCTGGCACCTTGAGGGCTGGTGCCTTAAGGGAGGCCCTGTCTAGCTGCCTACAAGACATCTAATTAACTTACCTATTTATCTGCAATACTAGTTATGTTATTCAGATAAACTTTGACAAGAGACTGGTTAAACATTATGGATGCATTAAAAATATAGGTGTATTATCAGCACGAAGTATAATACAAGTTTATATTTTTATTCTGCTTGACTATGTTATTCCTTTACTTACATAAGTTTACTAAATGAAAGACTTAATCATTATTTCTTATAAGTAATAAAAACTGTGAAAATGTAAATTCTGTACTGTATAACCAGGTCGTTATTCTGACAAAGTTTATTTCAATAGTTATTATGTGTTGTAATAGATCTGATAATTTCCAAGCCTTGGAATTATAATAAATTGGTTAATTAATATTTATTAGATAACCTTAGATCTAAGAATGATAAAATATTAAAATATTAATTACTAAGCATAATTTTAAGCATACACACATTTGACTCTTATTTGTATATGCTATAGGGAAGCTAAATTCATTTGCATCTGTCCATGATCTTTAGTTTTGTCTCTTTGAGAAGTTGTTCTATCAGGGATGTTCATGGCTATAAAAAAGGGTGAGATACGTATTCATAAGCTCTGCTAGCATGCTGCAAGATGCCAGTATGTTCAACAGTTTACAGTTATTCACCTACTGGCTTCCTCTGTGAAATAGAAGTTACAGTGGTGAAGACATGTAATCAATATATTTGAATGAGATTCAGTTAGTGGAAAAAGTGGTAGGAAGGCACAGTAGTACACACTGAATAGGCTGAATGAGTTTTGTTTTAAAACAAATGAGTTTTGTTTTTTTCTTAAAGTAAAGTGAGTTACTCTAGAATGAAAATGAGACAATGTAAGGTAAAACCTGAATGGATATAAAAAGAAAGATCATGGCCATCGTGGCCAAATTTGGCTAAAGTTTGATAGATTTATATAGAGATTTTCAAGAATGCTTTGAATATTAGATATTATATTTTTATTTACTAATGTTTACTCTTTGCCTTCTGGCTGGACAGCAAAGATTCTATGTCTTATCAAAATAACTTTTACAGTTTAAAATGACTATTTATGACATTGTTCGTATTTATGAAAATAAAAGTTTCTCGCTCATGAAGCAACCACAGTTCTTTAAAATCATGTTAACTTTATATTTTTTAAAATATTCTGTTATTCTTTTGGTTAAATAAAAATACAAGTATTATTTTTCAGAAACTCATGATTCTTTCTCATTAATGTCTTCAAATCTCTTGACAACATTCTGATATTTTGCCTTCCTCAAACTCAGTACTTCCCCCCAACGCCACAACAAAATTGGCTTTAAGATTTCTCATTTGGCCTATAGGAAAGCATAAATAATTTGGGTTTTTACCTTGTGAAAATAATAATGCTAGAAATAATTGTTTATTTGATATATTACCACTGAGAAGGGCATAGAATGCACTGTAACACTGGAAGAGAGGCTAGGTTAGATTAGTGAGGCAAAATGTTGACTAATACCAAATTTCAGAAGTTGCATGCTACATTGGACTTTTTAGAGATTTGCTAGTGCCCTCATGTCCCTAATGCTGTACTTTCTTTCATCAGAGTCCTAGTTCTGCTTTGCTTAGATTAGATAACAGCATTAGGGTGTTATCAGTCATCATTCCTGTTAGTTTTAAAAAGGTTCATTTGATCACAAATTTAATGCTTTGATTTGAATCTAATAATTTCTAAGCTAGTGGTTTTTGCATTTGATGTAGAGATTTTCAAATAGAGTTTTACATTACTTACCTATGAAATTTCATCAATTCTCAGGTGTTGAGGATCTACTCTAAACTTATACAATCTTTTATTTTATATTCTTGTTACATTCTAACTCTAAGCTTGGTATATGGTCATGTTATGTTGTGTTTCAGGATGATTACATGTAAAATATGAAGTTTTGGTGTGTATAAAGATTATGTCATCTGTTTTTATAATTTACATACAATATCCCCTCTCTTGGAAATAATCATTATGTTTATAAATGTCTTACGGTTATCAAACCTATTTTGATTGTCATTATTATTACTATGTAGTACAAACTGCAAGAACAATCAAATTTCCTTGTCCACTGAATTATTCTTGTGATGAAATCTCATCAAATCTTACGTTTTTAAAAATTATCAGCAAGACATTAGCCACAGCCATTTTAAATCTTTGCTCATTTATTTGTTTCCTATGAAGCTTCCCTAAAATTTCTTGTAATCAGCCGGAGTTCAGAGTGTTTCATTTTCAGGAAGGCAATGAAGAACACGCTCCAAGCCCTGTGCAGTAGCAAGCCTTGGGTCTGTTGCTATCACTTAATAAATTTAGAGATTCTACCAGTAGAATCAGGCAGGATTTTCAAGTCTGTTGAAAGCAGATGGTTCCATTAGACTGTTAACCTAAGTTAATGTGAAAGAGTATTAAATTATCTAGGACTGAAGAACTGAAAAAGGATGCTTAGGAATTTATTTTTAGTATTGCTGATGGTTTAATTTTCTATTTGTGGGCATAGAAAGAACCCCTTTCTCTTTAAGCAATCACTCAAGAAATTTGGTAGTCTCTACTTTTGAAAATTGAAATTAAACTTTTTAAAATGAATTTTTTTCTTCCTTTCTGGCTTTTTGAGAATTCTGAAACTCTGAAATGCTCTTATTTTCATAGAAATATGGCTACATGCATACATTCACATTATGTAATACAGTTATTTGCATGTCCTTGTTAAAAGAACATAATTAGAAACATTGGTTATGCAACCAAGGTCTTGCCAGAATGTCATATTTGGGAATGATGCTCTTTTAATCAGAAGCAACCAGACACTTTTAAGGAGCAAAGGTTGACTTTAGGGAGGCAATACTTACCTTTCTTAGAAAACTGACCTGGTACCTGGTTATGAGAGTTCCAGCCTAATAGATAGTCAAAGAAAGCAACTTTCTGGCAGGCCCAGAAATCTTGGGATATTTTGGGAACTCAAGAAGAGAGTAATCAGCTCAAATTTCTGGTGCTGAATTCTTGCTTTCTCATCCTAGATTTCTTATTGCAGTTTAAAACTCCAAGATTCCTTATAAAAATTTTCAGCAAAGCAAACACAAGAAGGGCTGTGTGGTAAATTACCGTTCTTGCTGCACCTGTGTAAATAATCAGGCCAAATGTAATGATACCAGGCTTATTTTGTGATTAAGAGGGATCTTTCTTTGAGATTACTTTTGATCAAAAGGCTGGAGGCAAAATGTGTCTGTTAGATTTTCATTGCTATGATGAAATACCTGAGATAAACAACTTAAAGGAGGAAAAGTTTATTTTAGATCATGATTTCAGAGCTATCAGTCCAAGGTCATCTGGCTCCATTTTTTGTCAGGCCTGTGGTGAGGTGGAAGTATCATGGTTGAAGGGTGTGGCAGTGGAAAGCATGTTCACCTCATGGCAGCCAGGAAGCAGAGAGGGAACAAACCAGAGAGGAAGAGGCCAGGGATTCTTATAGTCCCCAAGATCACATACTCATGATCTACTCCCTTTAACAAGGCTCCACCTCCTGTTTCCATCACTTCTCAGTAATGCCATTAAATAACCATCTCATCAGTGGATTGATTAATCCCCTGAAAAAGTTCCAGTCCCTGTGGTCCAATCACCTTTCAAAAATTCCATCACTGGGCTGGGGATTTAGCTCAGTGGTTCCGCCACCTGCCTCGCAAGCGTAAGGACCTGAGTTCGATCCCCAGTACCCCCCCCCCCAAAAAGCCCATCACCAACTAAGCCTTCAACACAATGAGCCTTTTGGGGGAAATGTATTCAAACCATAACAATTCTCTGTAGAAAACGATGTCTTCTGTGTGGGAAATTGTAGAATTCAGCTATCTAGTTGTAAGAATAGCTCACAAGAAGTTTGTTAATTAAGAAAATTAAGTTGTTTCTGGGAAATTCCACAAGTCTGTTTGTTAAAAGAATGCCAGAAAACTTTAAGAGACGTTGTAAAAGTCTCACGGCAGAAAAACAGGTTTTCCTAGTTTTCTTATTTACTATTGGCAGGGATCAGAGGACCAGGACCCAATGACTCTAGGAGTGGTAAGAGAGATACGACTCACTATGCACATCTGTGATGTTTGTGGTGGGCCAGTGGGCTTGATTTTGGCTGAAATCATCCTGTTCTCTTGATACTATCTGATAAGAAGAGGGCTGCGGGATTGGTGAACAGAAACAGGGGACTTGTGAATTTGCCTGTAGCTTTTATGAGTCACTTAAAGTCATTTGTCACCAGAGGTTAAAATCAGAAAGAGGATAGCCAGAATCACTAAGATGCTTTCCTACATGTATAAAAGCCTTGCTTCTTTCCTTTGTGATTGTCGAATAGTGCCAGAGGAATTAAACTGCTTAGGTGCAGGCACAGCACCTAAGCATAAAGGAATATCCTGGCCCTGTGTATTCTGAAGTCTGTCAACATCCTTCTTTTGGACAGTTCTTCCTTTAGCTTTGTAAAACTCCAAGTTTTTTCCTTCTTTATTTAAGAACTTAATCAAAACTATCTTCTTAAATATTTGATTTATCATTGTCTTATGATGCCATAATATTGTTATAAATGCCTAAATATGCTGAGATAGCACATTGTTTTCTACATATCCATATTGTTAAATTGGTATCCATTTTTGTAAATTGGTCTGACAATGCCGAAGATATCTTGTAACATTATAGGACAATTCTTACTTTGTCTTGCATATTATAAGGAAATATAAACTTCAAAGATTGTCAAATAACAAAAGAAGGTGGTATTAAAACCTGTTAGGCTGGTATATGGAACAAATAGCAATTGGAAGCAGCTTTAGAAAATAAATTTTAGGAAAAGTAAAGAAAAGAAAAAAAATTTTCTAGCCTAAGAATCATCATAAGAAAGTGACTCCACCATGAAGTCTTATTGATTACCAGATGAGTGTTCCCAACTGTTTGTTAAGGACATGGTGATGGATTTGAAAGCATATTTCCTAACTCATCTAAAGAGATTGTTTCAAAATCTGCTGGAAAATAATAGCCAGGAGTCTGAATGTCAGAGGGGATGACAAGCAGATACAGAATCTGAGAAAGAACATACAGCTGTGCCAAATTTATTTTGTGTATTTAGTACTCAGTCCCACTTCTCAGTCCAATTAACTCTGAGTAGCTCAGTCTGGGATAGAGGTTCAGAGGAGGTCAAAAGTGGAGGTGAATCTCTCTCTCCCCACTCCAAATTGGGACCATCTTTGCTCCTAGAGTATATTGTTCCCTTGCAGCCATCCCACAGAACTATCCATGTCTCTAAAAAATGACACTTGGATTGTGATACAAATACTTGATTTATCTTTTGTTCCAATTTGCCTGTTTTTAACTTTTTAAATCTCATAACTTACATTTGTAGACATCATTCAAACATCCTGGCTTTTTCCTGGAGCTAGTTCAAAGCTTATCCATGATTTAAGGCAAACTTGGGTTGCTTCTATGGGTGACGTATGTTATTCCTTCAAAACAAATAGGATACCAATGGGAGAGACATAAATTGGACTCTCCGGAGCAAACTGCCAGATCTGGTCTTCTCTTCAGTAGTAGTATATTATGTAATAGCAACAAAGATGCAGTCCTGCAGCTGATATCTTTATTATGTCAGTAAATTTAAACACAATCTTTACAAATCTTTTCCAAATATGAAATGAGTTCCTTATGTCTTTTTCATTATTGATATTTCTCTTCCTTTTCTTAGAAAACAAGTTTTTATTTACATGGTATTTGTCTTAATCCTTTCAAAACATAGGTTTGCAAAATTGTATGCTTAAAACAACTTTGAATGTATGAAAAAGAGGATAAGGAGACTAGTTGTCTGCATCGGGTTATATTTATAAAAAGAAAAATATAAATGTAAATAAAATCTAGAAATTTATTATGTACAAGTCAGAGTAATGAGGAGAGTAGAGAATACAGGAGGCAAGTGTACAGCTGAATATATCTTATTATATTATTTCAACTTTGAGTAATTTAAATACTTTACATACTAGCAAGTTGAATTAAATAAGAATTAAAGAAAAACAATACCTAAGAATATAAACTAAATTTTACCAAGGAGTGATGAAGTTAATGAAACAAACATGCCTAGAAAAGAATAATTTTAAATGACACAGGAATACTCAGACTCTGAATACAAAGTACTACATGTATAAAGGCAAAGAGAACTACAAAGAAATCTTAACATTAAACTTAGATATCACTCCCTAGTCTACTTATCAATAATAGTCTTATGATGAATTTTAAGCAATTTTATGAGTTTCTCAGAGGTCAAGGCAATTCAATTACTATGTTAAGATTGTTAAAGATCTATTTGTGTGTGTGTGTTAAAGCAAATGTTCCAATATGAAATCAGAGATATTAAGTAAAATATGCTATAGTGTTAAACTTGAATATCTGTAATAATTCCTGATTTCTTTCCATTTCCAAAAATGTGCACTTCTTACCTCTGTCCTCTGAGAAGACCTAGGAGCAAGGCTGATAGAAGAGTAATGAGCAACAGAGCACAAAAAAAATGGTCTCACATAGCAACCTCTGCTAAAAAAAAATAACCAGACATCTAAAGAAAAGGATGGTCCCAGGTTTGGTGATGGGGATTCACAAAAAGACTCAGAGACATCTCATGATGACAGAAAGTAAAGCAGCCACAAAGATCAAGTGATTGGACCAAAAGGATGTGGAAGCCAACATAATGACTCACTCACTATCTGAAATTGTAATAATTACATCTCAAAAAGACCAGAAAGGCAATTTGTTGAAATACTTTACAAGCATATAAATTCATAATGGCATTGAAAAAAGACAGAAGGGGATAAAAATCTAGCAGTAGCACTACAAACATTTTCGGCATTGTTGGATATAATAATGTAACCAACCTTCCTGTTAAAGTTGAATTATTAAGAAAGATAAAATTAAGCTATTTCTGCATGAATTATATTATGGTATTGAAACAGATGTACTTATTTAAAAAGTTACTTACAGAAGAAACATGATTATAACATACACAAAGAATGATAAAATGAAGGAATGGCCAGTTTGCACACTGACCTGGAAATCATCAAAAGCTAAATAAAAGTTGAATCCAAGCTTTGTAAGACAGGGTTCAACTTGTCACCCCTTGTACCCACAAAACAATCTAAGCATCAGTAAAAATAAGGTACTGATTCCACTCTGACATAATCCAAACTGAAGTACAACCTCCACCTACAAAATATTCTTTCCAAAATGCTTAACCTTATTAAGCTTTCAAAAATGAATTTTTTCTATAACTAAAATGGAGATAGCAGGATAATTTAAATGAGCTGACAAACACAGGGTTAAATTAACATAAAGGCTAGGGATGTAGCGAAGTATGAAGGCCCTGAATTTAGTCCCCAGTATGACACACAGACACATACACACACACACACACGCACACACACACATGACAATTTAAAACACTAGGCAATTTTTGGTACTTGTTTGGATCCTAATCAAATAAATACATTCTAAAAAGCTTTCTTTTAAATGTGAAACTTTATTGTGAATTTGGTGTTAACTATACTAAAGATTATTAGTTGTATCAAGTGATACATCCATTATGGCTTTTTTGCATTAGGTGTGGTATTCACATTAGATGTTACAGAGGTGCATTTTTTTATTCATTATTTTTATTTATTTTATTTTTTTGGTACCTGGGATCGAACTCGGGACCTTGCGCTTGCAAGGCAGGTGGCGGATTATTCATTAATTTTATTGGTACATTTTAGGGATACAATATGCTGACAATCATTATGGGGAATTTGTACCTTTACATATCTTGGCTCTTATTTTTTCCTCATTCCCCTGCCCTCCCTTCAACCCCTCTAACCCTCCCTATTTACAAAGACTATGTGTCCATTTTTTCCTTTTCTCATATTTATTCCTTTCCCTTCTTTCCTTTCCCTACCACTCCCACTTTCCCTTCTCTTTTCGACCTTTTCTTCCTATCTCACATTACCTATTATAAATTTTGATCCTTATTTACACTTTCAGTTTCTCACACTAGAGAAACTGTTCAGTATTTACACATGTGTGTCCTATTTATTTCACTTAAGAGTATGGCCTCAATATGCATCCATTTAGCTATAAATGTCTCTAATATCTCATTCTTTATGGCTAAGTGGTACAACATTTTATAAAGAAATCACATATTCTTTATCCAGTCTCCAGTTGATGGGCAATTGGGCTGTTTTCAAGTTCTAGCTATCACAAACTGTTTTGCTGTAAACATGGGTGCACATATATCACTGTGGTATGATTCTTTTAATTCTTTTGGGAAGACACCCAGCAAGGGATTAGCTGGGTCAAATGGGACTTCCAGTCCTAGTTCTTTGAGGTATCTCCGTACTGATTTCCACAGTGGTTGCACCAGTCTGTACTCCCACCAACAGTGGAGAAGGGATCCTTTTTCCCCACAGCCCTGCCAGCATTGTTATTGATTGATTTCTTGATAGCAGCCATTCTTTCTGGGGTGAGGAGGAATCTCAGTGTTGTTTTCATTTACATCTCTCAAATGACCAGTGATGTTGTGCATTTTTTCATATGTTCATTTGCTATTTCTACTTCTTTGTCTGAGAACTGTCTGTTCATTTCAGATGCCCATCTTTGGATTGGGTCTTTAAATTAGGGAGGTCTGATTTTTTTCAGTTCTTTGTAGATTCTAGATAGCAGACCTTTGTCTGAGGTAGAGCTGCTAAAATTTTTTTTTTAATTTAAATGAGTACAACAAAATATGTAAGTGATATTGAAAAAGACTTGTCAAAGGACATTTTAGAAATAAAATATAAGCAGGATGACGCAATTTAGCAAGATCTAGAAAGCTGTGTCTGAGTGATAGGTATTTGGAAATTCATTATACTTTATGTTTTGTAATCTTGAATGCATTTATAATATTGTAAAAGTCAATAACTTGGCACCCTCACTTGGATGCCCTCAGAGCACCTGGAAATAAGAGTGATAAAAATTGAACCGTGGTCCTTCATTAAGCTTAAATATCATCAGATTCTCCATTTCTCTATTTTTAAAAATTGTGTCATGATCAATCCACTACCTAAGTTGGAAACCCAAAGGTTATCTTTACTGCTCTCCTCTTTCTATTAAAAAGATGTGATAAAAAGACTCCCCTTGCTTTGAACACATGTGTCCCTTTGTTCTTCCCACCTCTGAAGCACTTCTAGAAGTCCTCTTTCTTGAGTGTCATAGTTAAGCTGTCATGTGTTTCTGGATGCCTGATTCGATTCAAAACATTTACCTTTCATGGTCATTTCAGCCTTGGGGAAAAGCCAGAAGTCTCACTGTGTCAGATCCAGGGAATAATGGTCAGAATGAGGATGGAGTAATGTTTTTATTGAGGAATGGCCATAGACAGCTGATCAATCAGGAGTGATCACAAAATACGGTGAATGTTTAAATTTTAAAAAATGATTACAGTAAAATATGCATTGCCATTAATCCCCCTCAGAACACTCTCCTTGCTTTGAAGACATTTATCCCTGTTCTTGACAATGTGTTTTTTAGTATTAGGGTTCTTTTAAAATTTAAACATTCATTGTATCTTTCTTATTAAACATTCACTTTCTTTTAAACATTGACTGCATCTTTCCATTACTCGTTTTCTATCTAAAAGTCCCTCACTTAGACTTTCTTTCATCCTCCTGAATCTACTCTTGGTCAACTAGAATCTGCTTCTCATAACCAGCCCAAATACAACACTAAAGACCTTCATGTGTCTTAAGAGGGCATCATATATCATGCTCAGTGCTTCTGTCCAGCCTCTATTGCACTGTTCTTGGCTAAAGTAATCCTTTGCAATACTTAGATGTATGAGCATTCTAACCACCACAGGGCCTTTGCACACTCTCTCCTCTGTAATGTCAAGGTCTCACATCAAGCCTGTTGTTAAGTCTGACACACTGCTCATATTTCAGCGGTTTATTTTCTTTGTGGAGCATTTTTAATTTTCTAGACTACATCTTATTTTCCCATCCTAACTATCATATTTTCTTTTTGTTGTTATTGTTCTTATAGAAATTTAATTTTTTTCTAGTTTTTATTCTTTTTAGTACATTTTTGCATTGCATAATGGTTACATTTCTTGTTAGGAGTTGGTATATGTACATAACACATTTCAATTTTTTTATCCTCTTTTCCGCATCTCCCTTCATCTCTTCTGTTCTTAAAGATCCACATTCTTTTCCTTCCCAGCAATTACCCTCTCTATGCCCAAACTTTCAGGTTTAGAAGTGCATGGCTGATAATTGTTTTCTGTCCCTTCTTGTATTGGCTGTGCTAGCACAGTGATTGTTACATACACAGTACCAATTTTTTCTTTTCTTTTAATTTTTAAATTTTGTATTGGCACATGTTTGCAATACATAGCAATTGTTTTCATCACGAGGAGTTGGTACACGTGCACAGCACACCTTAATTAATTTTTATGTCTCCTGTGAGTTACTTCGTAACTAAAGGAATGAGCTGTTGGCAATGCAATAAATGCATATATGACTTATTTTCTGTAAGAGCAACTGCTGAAGATGTTTGTAAATGTTATTTGGGGTGGGTGAGGATCCAGACTCTTCCTAGACAAAGCTGCATGGAAAGCACAATTCATTTTCCCACCTTTGGTCTCCATTTTCAGTCCTTAGCTATCCTCCAAGCTATCACCCAACCTGTGTTCTTTCTTTTCTTTTCTTTTCTTTTTTTTTTTTTTAGAAAATGAGCATGTGTATTTCACGCAATGAGAATGGTCTAATGTGACTTACACCTGCCTTCATATTGGAATTGACCCACCCAGGTATTATTTATGGCAGTTCTGCCTTGGATGAAAAGAAAAATGACAACTAGAAAGGAAATGACTATTGTTTGAATCCATACAATTGGTTCAAATTCACTTTCCTGGGGGTTCTATAAGACATTGAAATAAGATTATGTATGTATTTATAATTTTAATAGAAAGACTAGTGAATGTCTTTAAAAATATACCTTTATTTTTCTTAATCAGTATTAGTAAATTTTTCTGTTTTAGAACCTATTTCACATCTGCAAAATTCTTTTCAGAGTTCTGTTCTTGGAAGACATGAGGTGAGGGCGATGCTCCATCGAGGTCACTAAAGAAAAGAGGAATGGAGAGTGGCAGCAGCAGGTCCCTCCCGAAGTATCTGGAAATCCAGGGCAAGAAGTAGTAGAATGAGAATCTCAGGACCATCATTTCCCAAAATTCAGCCCTCATGAATTTGACATTACTGTCTCATTCTTCCTCAAAATACCTCACCAGCAAGAAAACTGCAAAATTTCATCTGAAATTCATTCTGGAAACACAGCTCAATTTTGCACAAATTCAGGAATCACACATTGTACTAGGGAGGCAATTTGGACAAGAAGCTTACAAATATTTACACATTGTATGTATTTATAGAGAATATTTTGTGTGTTTTCAGGGAATAATATCATCTGAGAACTTTTATTGTGCTAAAATACTTTCTAAACTAAAATCAGGCTTATCTCCAGTTCAGTTTATTTGCTTCTCTCCTACTCTCCTATTATCTCAGTTAATTCATAATTTAGAAACTATTTTTAAGTAATACATAAAGACTATCGAGTATATAGTCTTTTCATAGTTGAAAAATTATAATAGTGAAATTAGGAGAAAATGAACCTAATTTAGTGCTTACTCTTTATTAAGCATTTTCAATATTTATACATGTTAGGTACATGTAATCAATCAGAGAAGCTCTAAAGAGTAGTTAGCTCAGTCTTTCATACAAATTATAGGTGACAGAGTAGGAATTTTAAATCAGATCTCTGTTATTTTGCAAGGAAATCTTTTGTCTTGTCTTCAATGTATAAATCTATCACTAGAAAAACTTAGTGACTTAAAACATATTTTCTTAGAAATTGAAATCCAAAAATAACTAAAACAGTTTTCATTCCAAATAGAATAAGTTAAATATCTGGAACTGCCCTGAGAGGTGTAGTTGTACATTTCATAAATAAGGTGAGCCTCTTCATGTTTTTATTTTCAACCTGCAGACTTTAGTCTGTGTCTCCCTCACTCCACCTTCTCATTGGTCCTTTGCAGTGTAGCCATTGTCTCTGAGGCTCCATCTGATTATGTCAGAACTCTGCTCTGAGACTTTCAGAGGAGGATTTCGACAGTGTCTGATTACCAAATAATGTCTGAACTCAACATGACAGAAACAAAAGCATCTGCAGTGTTATTCACTAGTCACTATTCTATGTAAACCTACAGTCAGCTTTCCCACAATGGAGGGGATCATTTGAAAATAGTTTGCACTGTTGGATGTTTATTTTAGATCTTAAAGGAAAATCCAGGTTCTGCACTCCCCCCCCGTTTTTTCTTTTTTTCTTCCTTTTTCTTTTTAGTGCTTGCAATTGAACCCAGAGCCTTCACACTAAATTACATTTCCCACCCCTCTCCATTTTTATGGTTACCTAACTAGCATGCTCATTTTTCTTTTTTTATATTATGAAACATAAAACAAAATTTCATAATAAAATAATAAGAGAATAACAATCTTAGTTAAAATGGACCAAAGATCTAACTGTTAAAACAGAAACACAGTTTGCTGAAAGATAAAAGAGGTTCAACTTTTCAAGACACAGGTGTAGCAGGACTTTCTGAACAAAACACCAACAGCACAAGAAATAATGCCAAGAATCAACAAATGGGACCATAGCTAATTAAAAAGCTTATGAACAGCAATGGAAACAACCAACAGATTGAAGAGAAAACCTACAAATTGGGACAAAATTTTTGTCAGCGATTCCTTGAACCCAGGACTAGATCTAGAATAGATAAATAACACACTCCAAAAATTGGACTCCTCAAAATAAAAGAACCAATAAAAAAATAGGGTACCAAAATGAATAGCTACTTCTCAGAAGTACTAATGGCTAATAAATGCATGAAAAAAATATTCAACATCTCTGGCAATTAGAGAAATGAGAATTAAAACTGCATTGAGAGAGCTAGCCATGGTGGCACACACCTGTAATCCCAGCACTCAGGAGGCTGATGGCCAGGAGTTTGAGGCCAGCCTGCATTACCCTGTATTAAAGAAACAAACAAACAAAACAAAGCAACTACATTGAGAAACCACCTTACCTCAGAACATCCTTTTTTATTTATTTACTTATTTATATTTTTGGTACCGGGGATTGAACTCGGGTCCTTGCACTTGTGCATCAGGCGGTGAAACCAGAGAGCTAAATCCCGGCCCCTTTTATTTTTTATTTTAAGAAAGGGTTTTGGTAAATTCCCCAGCTGGGCTCGAAGTTGTTCTGAACCTCCTGCCTCAGCCCATGAGAGTACTGGAATATAAGTATTTGCCTCCAACCCTGTTTATGTTCTGCTCTTTTGAAGTTGGGAAGTTGATTGTTGTGAGGCAGGAAGCTCCTTGAAGATGGGTCGACATTTCCGGTAATTAGTACAAGGCTTGGTTTATACTTTGAATGACTTACTATATACATGAGCAAGTGAATGACTGCAATATGATTTTGAACAGTTCACTAAGCGTTCTTAGAACTCGCTTTCCTCACTTGTTAAATAGTAATGTTAGTTGGTGTATTACGTAATTTTGAGTAACAGTGTAAAATATACCATACACTAAATATCCAAAATTCAATAGCTAGCCCATCATGGTATCACATGCTTGTAATCTCAGTACTCTGAGAAGCTAAGGCAGGAGGATCAGAAATTCCAGTCCACCTTGGGCAGTTTAATGAGTTAATGAGGGCTGGAGATTTACCATAGTGTGAAGGCCCTGGGTTCAATCAACAGTATTCCCACCACCACCACTACCAAAGTTCAGCAGCCCTTGTTACTTTTGTTACTGATATTACATAATTGCTGTTTCTCTCTTTAGAATTGTTCTTTCCATCAAGAGAAATCAGCTCATTTTTCAAAGTCTTACTCAAATTTCAAGAATCAGACAATTCTTTTAGCATCTGTGTTCTGGAAACATTTTGGGAATACCTCACATTGTTTTTATCACATTGTGTTGCACATCTATATTTTTGTGATTTTCCCTGCACTGTGTTGTGACTATTCCTATGACCAGGGCCTTGTGTTACTCAACATCTTGCTAGCACACACCTACATTTGGCACATTTGAGAGGCATTCAGGTAGCTTAAGTACAAAGAGACAGTAAAAACAGGAAAGTACCTTGCGCAAAACATCACCAGCTCATGAGTATTTTCAATGGTTAGTGAACCGGAAACTCACAGAAGGAAGAAGGATATGAATGGGTAAAAAAGCATTTTCCTGAATATGCAATTGAAATGAATTCTAAATGTTCTGTTAGAACAAACTAATGAAACATTTTCAGAAACATTATTGCTTAAAGATAAAAATCTTAAATGCCATTACCCTTTGTTTTGTTAATTTAGCTTTCATAGAATACTTTCAAATAGTCTAAATTTATTTGCTTAAATATTATAATTAAATCAATTTAAATTCCAAGTTGAATTTTGCAAATGCATCTTAACTCTTTTCCTTCAAATGTAGCATTTTCTTATAAAATTTTACATTAATAAATATTTAAAAATCTATGAAATAAATTAACAACTCTACAGTCTGTGAACCTTACAGTGAGATTATAATAAGACCATCTAGAAGGCATGAAGAAAATTCAAGTTAACATATTAAAGGGCTATTATTTTGCAAATAAACTAACTTCCCAGATCTTGTTTTTGAGAAATTTTCTTCCCTGTCATATGCAAGTTCCTCCATGAAATATCTTAAATTTTAAAAATTACTATTTAAAAGGTAAAAAAATTTAATGATCTGAAGAACACTGCAAAAAAGGAACTATTATATGGTATGTACTACAAAGGTTTAATATATGTGCTTCAGAAGTGAGCGCTACTAGAAAAGTTTAAACATAAACAAAATGCATCTTACTGTGAGTTTGAAAATTATAACAATTTAATAGATACCTTAGGTTCATCATTGCAACTCTGTAGAAATTAAGAAACTTTGTATGCAAGTTGAACTTTTAGGAAATAATTTTGATAGAATCCTAGTAATCTATCCAGATATGTCAGAAAAGATTTAACATTTCTGATTTCTACTTTATTCTATTATACTAACTTGTTATTTTGGTCAATGATACTATTTAACTCAGCTATAATTTATTATCCATACACTGTGTAAAAGTATCTATGTGATATATCACATGCATATCATAGAAAATGTATATCATAGAGAATGGACTCAGATAAATAAATACAGTCGTATCTTGGTTCACAAATTCAATTTTCCCCACCATTCTGGTCTCTAAATGAACTGGATGATCATTGAATCAAATTTCCCCATGTGGTCAACATTGAACCTAAGCACTGAATTGGATTCGGTTCCTGTCCAACTCAGATTGCGAACAGAATCCTAGAAAGAATCAAATTTGTGAACCAAACTATCACTGTATGCTACTAAGAATTAGTAAAATTATAATCTAATTAAGACTAATTTTTAAAAATTGTCATCTAGCAGTCATATAAATTCATTCATTCATGCATTCATTCCAACTAATGATGACTCAGCAATGTGTACCATTCCTGGGAATGCTGGAGGATACAAAAGGATACATTTCTCATTCAATATATTTACAATGTGAGAGGGATTATGTATATGTATAAATATATTTTATAGAGTAACATGACATGTGTTACACAAATAGTATAAATAAATGCTCCAGGAGACCAGAGAGGAAATTATATAGTAAAATATTAATATTAAAAATGAATCTACACTATTTTGTAGAGCAGGCTGTTATGGGGGATTCATAATTGCAACCACAGTGGCCTCCTGTGGCCATAAGATATTTCTACAGAGTAAAAATCTTTAGTTATTCTCTAATACAATTTTGCAGCTCATTCATATAATTTTTACTCTTATTGTGGGATATAGAGAATAAGAGGGACCTAACCCAGAATAACCCCTCTTTGTCACATTCTTTTAATCAAAATGTTTGCTTTTAGAGATTTAGAAAATCTGAGTGAGTAGAACTGGAAAAGCTGGCCATATGGTGGTTGTTTTCTAGATGAGCCGATTTTTCCCTGATCTATAGAGTAAAGAGATGCCCATGTCCTTGTCCTCCCAGTCTCAGGTTGACTCTTCCCACTGTCTATGGTGCTTGGGCTTGTGCTGTTTCTGAGTTATCTACACACGCCCTTTACACTCTCTGCATTTTCCTTAAGAGAGCTCCCAGTTGGAAAATTGTTAAGTGAGCTAATTGAGCGCCTTTAATGTTAGATGAGTTAGATTAGCTAGTTGAGTATTGGCCCCAAGTTGAATTAATGCCAAACTCAAAATAAAATCTGCATCAACACCCTTATTCATTCGTAGTTATCTCAAAAACAAGACCCATAAATACTGGCTGTCATGGATTTAGTCAACATTTTTACCAGCATCTCATTGTTTGAGATACTGTATTCAGGATGAAGCCAAAAATTCTAAAACATTTTGAAAAAAATTTTCTGACATTTGAGAAATTACAGGGTGGGTGACACGTTGAATAAGCAAATGAATGTACATGAGGAAGTGGCACTGCTTTGAAGAAAACAACTCCATGTTGTCATGTACCGTGCCTTTCAAAGTAAAGTGGGGAACCTTGTCACTAGCACTTTGTGGCAGACATTCTCTAAAAATTAGCAATCTTAATTATTTTTAACAGCAAGTTGGACAAACAAAGGAGATAGGAAGATAAAGTTAATAAAAACTCAGAGAGACAAAATATTTATCTTTCAGAAACCCAACTAAATCTTGATGGAAAAACCCTGTTGAAGATGAATCAACTAAGATATCATTAAAAAGAAGTAGTATTTTAAACTGTGCTCAATCTTGTCATAACAGAAAATAAAGTCTTAGAGATTTAGCTTCATATGTATCACTGAAGAAGTAAAAGAAAGCAAATGGGTTTAACCAGGTGTGGTGGGACACGCCTGCAAATCAAATGCTCTGGAAGGCTGGGGCAGGAGCATCACAAGTTCAACTCCAGCCTGGGCAATTTAACCAAACCAGTGTCAAGACAGAAAATTACAAATCGAAGGGCTAAGGATAAAGCTCAGTGCAAAGGCCCTGGATTCAATACACAGAAAAGAAAGATGGAAGAAAGAGGTATATGAGAAGGTATAAAGGATTATAATATTCGTATACATAAAAATGACTGTAAAAGAGAAATAAAAAAAATAGACTTACCAAGAGTTTAAAAGTTTATTTACTTTTATAAGTTGATGACCGTTGTTTAAAAAGAAAATTTTTTTCTTTATTTTAGAAGTTTACAAATAAACGACTCATGTCAAAAATAACTGGTGATACTTACGTTATTAATCTTTAGACAGATTCTAAAGCCAGATTAAATTTTGTTACAAGATAGAGCATTATCTAAAGAATATTTTACTCAAATACTAGTATTCAAACACTAGACATACAGGTCTTGGGTAAAGAATGTTACATTTTATTTTGTTTACTTAAGCAATATATCTTTTTTATGATTCAGAATGGAATAACAACAAAGAAGAAATGGTTATTTAACAAGTCACATTATAGCAAAGTAATATAAGGTACCCAATAATATTATAATTAATTATTCAGGGCCACAGGCAGAATGGTTTGCATAGATGCCTTTCCATGCACTAAAGTTGTGAGAGGGTTGTGTTCTCCTCTAATCTGGGCCATTTCCTAAGCAGGGCAAATATTTTCTAAGCATCCACAACATCTATATATTCATTCACATGAAAATTAATCCCCAATAGTCTCCCTTTCCCTGTGTTAAATGCAAATTATTTAGATGGCCAAACTTCTCATTCTCCTCAATAGCAAAAGAAAACAGACAACCCTAGTTTCATCTGTAGTTTGAGAGATCAGACATAATCAAAGTAAGTTTGGAAGAAATTGCGTTGTAGGCTAGGACTATGACCCTTGCCATTGTTTTTCATAGGTAAAATAGAAATTATTTCTACTTGACATGGTCGTCTAAGGAATAAAGATGTATTTGTAAACTCTGACATGAAAGATTCACTAAATATTTTATCATTCTTATCAATCTTACTATTGACCTCAGATTTACACACTTTAAATTTCAGTTTCAATTATATAGAATGATTACATGTATAAAAAGTTCTTAAACTTTTATCTCATGCTGGTGAATAAATCATGATCATAGTCAGTGCTTGATGAGAAGAAAATTTCACTACACCCCAATTACAAAGAAAAAACAGATAGGAAATGGAGCTAGGTAATGGACAGTCAGGGCAGGGGGGATCTTCCATTCCTAGAGAGTTTTAAAAGCAATTCCAAGAAAAGAATATAAAATACTGTGCGCTTCACATGTTTCTATTTTTGTAGAAACAAAAATCATTTTGTGATAAGTTTAAATACTTGTAGACATCTCAAAGTTTGGTGATTACACTATAGAACACACACATATATGTATATATGTAACAAATATATGTATATATATGTAACAAATCTATATAGACAATGACTGGCCCAGAAGAATAAATCACGAAGAGTTGTACTGTTAAGCAGTCAACTCCATGGTAGCAAACAGAAAGCTCCAAGGCTCTGATTCTGTTTTCTGAGCAGAGCCACAGCCCTGACGCCCCAGCAGCTGGTGGCTTTTCTGAGAGGGGCTGGTGTGAATAGAAAGAGACAGCAATGTGCTCCCTGTCACATTTGAATGAACAGCTACTGTGACAGGAAGACTTTTCCTGTCAACACAATAGCAGCGGCTCTGTGAGAGCCCAAGTTGTGTGTTATTTTCCCCTGGAGGGAAATTAGTACCTGATAACTAAAGGCTTCACACAGTGAATTCAACATATATTTAAGTGTCTACCATTGGCAGCCATGGAGATTATCTGGAAATTGACAGGAAAGTGCAGATCCTTACTTTCATGATGCTTTCACTCGGTGGGAGAGATCTGACAGAAAGGCAGGAAGAGATCAAGCCCATAAATAAGATCATTTCAAAAGTGGCTAGTGCTGTGAATAAAGCACACCCTAAAAAGTGTAAGGTTGTAGAAGGAATGGAAGAAGCAGGTCATGAGAGTTGTGAGGTCACGACAGCTAACATGACATGAAAAAATGGGACAAGCAGCCATGAGAACATGGAGAAAATAAGCAATCCAGGTCTTTGTGGCAGTAAATGTGGGAAGGTTTGTGGAAAACTCATGTTTAGAGAAAGAGGGCCCTGCTGTTTCTACTGGCATAATGCACCACGTGTATAAGCAAAAGAAATGGTCCCTGAAATGAGTGGTCTACAAAATGGTCAGTGGCTGCAGGTAAGTCCTAAAGGAAAGCTCATTATTGAGAAGACATAGGTAAGTATGTAGTAGTTTGGACTGGATTCATTTCTTAATTATTTATTGTATCTCCTTTTTTTCTGGATACTACACTCTAGGATCTGGTTTTTTCTAGGAGAAAATGCTTGTTCTTTCTAGGCCAAAGTTTTAGCATCTACTCTACCCCAGTTCATGCCAATTCTTGTAAAAAATGAAAATCTGTCCCAGCAGATTTGAAGAAGAGTTGTTAAGTAAATTCAACCTAACTCTTTTCCATCTAGTTTCACTTAGGATCAGCTGATGACAGGCTTGTTAAATTTGCTGATAGATGCAAAGACCAGTTGTATACTCTTAGTGCTGTGCATTTATGCTTATGACTAAATTTCAAGTGGCCTGTGTGATTCATCTGCTGTTTCCCACATATCTAATTTAGACTTGCCAAGGGAAAACAGTTCTAAAATACATTGTTCAAGTCATGTTTTTTAAAATGACATATGACCCAAAGCTCCCTCATGCTGCAACAGCAAAAACTGGGCCTTTGTAGTCTCAAAGTTGCATCCACTGCTGTCACTAACATTACTAGTAAACTCTCTGGCACTAGGATCTTAAAGTACTCAGAAAAAAAGCAGCATTGTGCGCCAGTAACTAAAACCCGGAATTTTTCAGAGAAAATGTAAAACTTTCTCCAGCATGTGAGTGTCTGATTGATGGTTTGTAGCCATATCAAGGCTCCTCTGCTTCAATGGCAGCACATTGTCAGACCCTGAGAAGCAGACAGGTCTCAGATCAGACCGCTAGTGTTTCAAGACAGTGCATCTTATTTTGAAGGTTCAGTTTCAAGCATAGATCATTATTTGCAGAAATTGCTAGTCAACAAGTAAAGGAATAAAAGTATTAAGGTGTGAATCATAGTACTGCCCTGCCATGTAGTCAAATCAGTTTGCAATTTTTTCCTGACATCAGGATGTTTTTAATTAGAAAAAAAATGCTACTCAGATTGGTACTTTAAAAACCCATAGTTTATATTATGGAAGCGTGTGACGGTGTGTGTGTGTAAGGACATCTTTAGGGAGATCTGAGACAAGCAAGGTATGTATTGGATGAAGTGCTATGAGGTGACAGAGGCTGGGTGATCATCCCACCAAATGAAAGGGACGCAGGTGGTCTCTTACTGACTCCACAGGAGACCTGAAACTTCAAAATTATAGCCTTAAAACAAGCTAGTCTGGAAGAGCTGGTCATTTGCATTTACTTTTTATATTATCTCTTCTAGGCAATCTAGGTTATTTTCCTTACTCTCCCGAGATCTTGCAATAACTTGGTCTAAGTCACCTATCTCACGGTAGAGGGTAAAGACAGAAAACCCACACAACTCTTCATACATTTGTATATAATTTCGGGTTTGGTTTGGTTTGCTTTGCTTTGTTGTGTTGGAGACTGAACCATGGGCTTTGTATATGGTAAGCATGCATATATTTACCACAGAGCTACATCCCCAACCAGTTTAAGGTTTTGAAAAGCTTCCAGACATGTCTCCAGGAAGTCCAGGTTTAGGTCTTTTGTGAAATTATAGAACCAAAGATATGGTAATATTGTAGTATGTGAGCATGATATGGGCAATGCAGTTATCCAGATCCATGCAAGGTGATGAGTTTTCACTACTTGGCATTTATAGTAGGGTCATGGTAAAGGTTTCTTTTGGAAGGATGGTTAATATTGATGGCAATATTATTAAGGTATAAATCATTGTATCTAAGTCTTGGTGCATATATATGATTCTATCTTTGAGGCAGAAACCTATAAATGGAGAAACTGGTCAAAAATTATAAATGTTTTTAACATTTTTGATGTTATGGTTCATACATAGATTACCCCCCGCCCAGTCTCATGTGCTCATATTGGAGGCTTTTGGAAAGATTAGCCCACTGATGAGTTTATAGCTAAATGTGCTTTGGGAGGTAAGGCCTGGTTAGAGGAGGAGGGTCACTGGGCGTGGCCCGGAACGATATATCCCCCTTCCTCCCCCTTGATCTCTCTCTGCTTCCTGCCACCCTGCCTTGAGGGTACTTTTCCTCTGCCATGCCCTTCTGCCATGCTCTCCTGCCTTGGAGCCACTGGACAATGGCTAAACCTTGGCAAACCTTTTCTCCTATAAGTTGAGAGTGTTGGGTGTTTGGGCCTCATCTAAGAGAAAGTAGATATGACATTTGAAAATAATTTTTTTAGAAAAAATAACACTAGGTCTGCACTTTATAATAAAGAATTGTATCCCTATGTACTTTTGATCGCATTGAGTGTTATATTATTAATTTACACTTATTTGATGGGAATAGTTTTCATTCAACTTATATTAAGCATTTTATTACTAATGAATATGAATAGTGATAAATTCCATTTACATTAATTTTCATACCTACTCTTTTTACCCGGCTTGATAGAAGTATGTTTACAGTTTAAGAATGAATTATTTCTATGCACATTAAAAATTATTTCCCTAGTTTGTCATTTGCTTATGAC
Organism: Heterocephalus glaber; assembly: GCF_053883595.1. NCBI lineage: Eukaryota > Metazoa > Chordata > Mammalia > Rodentia > Bathyergidae > Heterocephalus > Heterocephalus glaber. The sequence goes on along the minus strand of NW_028258142.1, from coordinate 8,097,253 downwards.
ACTATTGAACCACAGTTCCTAAATACAATAATTTTTCCTGATTCTTTTTTGAAAAATGAATACACTTAAATTTTATACATGTATGTGACTGGACTTGACAATAAAATTGAGAAAGCTGCAGCAAAAAGCAGATGTGCTGATATAAAATATGGACAAAGACTGAAAAAGTGGTAGATCTGAAATTGGTTAAGAGTCTGCATGAAAATGTTGTGGGAGAAAAGAAGTCGGGTGAAAGTTGGCAAATATCCAGAAGAAGAGAGGAGCTGGGAGGAGGAACCTGGATTGGAAAGAGCCCAGGTCACCTTAGTGTGACAGGGAGACACCTGGGAGGAGGGTAATCAGAAGAAGAGAGTCATTAAGAGTGTCAGGTAACACAGAGCTGTCAAGAAAAACAAAGATGAAGAAAAGGCACTTGAATTTATCTGCTATTTGTAAAACCCTCAGCTGCCACTCAAATCATCCAGTGCTTTCTTGATAAGCCCTAGTTAATGACTCTAGCTATTATCTGCAATACAACAGAGATATGGGAGAATCCCATTTAATACAGTTAGGAAACTGACATTTATCACTCCATTCACCACAATGCGGAATTTCGGAAAATGAAATTTCCCGACAAGGGGGAGATTGTGGAAATATGAATCCTGCCTATGAAAGTTCAGAATGTGACATTTATTCAGAAAGTTCTCATAGCATTGTACAGATACCTACTTTTTAAAAAATGCAGTTTCAAGAAGCATTCTGCCAGAATCAGGGCATCTCTTGCACCGGCTTCAACTGTAAAGTATGATTTCTATTTGGGGAAACAGTGTGGAATTTCACCTCAGGGAAAAGTATAAGGCTGTGTTTCCTTGTTAGGCTTGCTGAGCCTTGTGCATACCTGTGCGCCCACTGTGCCAATCCCTTCCACAAAAGCACCCCAAAATCTGTCTCAAAGCAACACCCAGTATTGCATTTTTTACCTATTATACATCAAACTTCTGAAGACAGCTGACAGCCATCATCATTTCTCCAAAGATATTTTCATGCAATATTTTATCCAATCTCATATCTATCACATTTATACACTTTACCTACGTTTTGTATCAGCACATTCATGTTTTGGGACAGCTCTCCCAATTTTATTGTCAAGTCTATAGTCACATATACGTAGTCATATATATGTATAAAATTCAAGTGTATTTTTTAAGAGATAAGTATCAGGAAAACTATAATGTGTTTTAAAACTATGGTTTAACAGTGTCATAAGCACATATGTCCCTGATCTCTCATATACCTTTACAATCTGACTTATGCCTCTGATCTATCACCATAGCCATTGTTTACTTTAGGTATTCTTTATCTATTTGCTAAATTCAATGAATTTTATTTTCCTTTATGTGACATTATTCTCAGTAGCATTTCACCTGCAACTATTTCTTGCTACAGAGTTTTCAAGTCCTCTTTTATTGTATACTTTCTTTATCCTTTAACAAATCTTCATTTCCGTTTCTGAATATTGTTAGTAATTTTTAAGTTATGCATTTCAACTTTGCTCTGTTTCTGTTTCTATCTGTCTCTCTGTCTGACTTTCTGTCCATACATTCCACTCCACCTTCCTTGGCACCCTTATCGCCTCTAAGGATTTAATTCTATGATGTCTATATTCTATTTCAAGAAAGTGCTACAAGAAGAGATGGCCAAATTTTTTTTTCAGGACTTGTCCTAAGAGGAAATTGTTTTTCGATATAGTCATTCTGAATCCAGCAACCAGTCTGCTGTGTTGATATTTCCTAATTTGTTTTTCTCCAATTCCCAGGGTTAAACATAGCCCAAGGAAGAAATTTTCTTTATGGATTCATGGGCTGTTTGAGTGTTGAATGGCCAGCAATGCCCCTTGCTCCTGCTGGAAACAAAGAAACATGATTAGGAGGTCTGGATTAGCACACAGGAAAAAAATGTTAAATAGTGTTGTTAAATTTCTATCAAGATTCTGCCCTTGGTTAAATTTTACTTCTGTATTTTATGGTGATTTTTTTAGATATTCAGAGCTAGTTATGAGGATTGTAGAATTTTCTCTCTTCCACACAACATGGGGGTGATCCTGACCACTCCTCACTCTCATCAGAGCTTTCCATAGCCACCTGGCAGGTGTGCACCATAATGCTGCTTCCTTGTGCTGGGTCTGTACTCACTGTCAATGACATGACCTTATCTTGCTTTAATCATATTCAGAACTGAGAAGCTCCTCTGCTCTAAGAAGAGACCTCTGGCTCCCTACTGAGATTCAGAACATGGAAATTCTATCATCAGAACACAGAATGATCAGTTCTGTGATGGCTTATTATGGGGGAATATTCCTGGAAATAACTCACAACACTCATCTTTTGAATTTTTCAGTCTGAAATGATATATTCTCACCCATTCTCAAATGTTGCCAAATATTTCTCAAAGACTACATGTAGGATACTCTAGTTCTTGCCTGACTTTTGAGGAATAGACATTTTATTAGCGATTCATGGCAGCATATTACAGTAAGCAACAATTTAAGTCACATTTGAAGTCCAGTTCACCATGGCATCCTTGTCCCCTCTACCCTTCCTCCCAGGCCCTTAACAGTCCTTTGTATTTCTACTTTTAGATGTTATCAACTTCCTTATCATGCTCTGAGATTTTACCATTGCCTTTGATTTCTCACTTAACACTATATCTGATTTTTCCTGTTTGTCTGTTTTTGGAGACATTTTTACTCTCAGGATATTCATCATGGTCCAATTGCTGAATACTTGAAATAATCTCTTCATTGGGCTCCAGCTTCTAAATTCAGTGTAATCAATCTATCCAATGTATTACAGCCAGCATCATCAATCTATCTTATAGTCTCCTTTATATTACATTCCTGCTCTAAAGTCATTATTGGCTCCCCCTGGAGTTACTAAAACCTAAAGTAACATGCAGAGGAAAAGTACAGCTCAGGCCCAGATGGATTTGAGGTGGATTTGAATCCTAATTATACCACTCTTTCAAATTTGTAACTGAATTCTCTCCTTTTTAATAGTTGCAAGACTATGATTTGTTTCATGGCTTATGGTGAGGCTAACACTGGAAAGAAAAATATTGAATTTTTAGTATAGAACATGACATGTATTAAGCTATTATTCTTACATAAATTCTTTAGAAAACTATGATGGGCATTTTGTCTCCAAACTAACTTAAAATTTTGGGTATCCTCTATCAATGTTTCCTCTACACTGACTCACAAGCAAGATCTCAACAGTTATTTCACTTTCCTGTTTCTGTTCTTCTCTTTCAACTTTTAGTTTAATAATTAAATTGTAGAATTGTGCTTGCCGAATTCTACTCATTTTAATATTCAGGTTATCATTATCTTTACAAACACAACTTCTATCTTATCACCCTAATATTGACAATATTAACAATGATTAACATGAATTAAACTGTTTCAAACTGCGGCACTGCATTTTAAGGATTGTACATATATTACAGAAGTCTTCTTCCCCAGCATTTTCTTAACTCCCACTCATTATAGGTACTATTGGCAGAA